>NC_092767.1:30331370-30478190 GCF_047496795.1 Chiloscyllium punctatum
TTTTCTTTGAATTCCTATTTAATGGGCAAACGTTTTTAAGAGATCTGCTCCAGTTGCTGTATAAGAGCCATGTGTGGCTGAATCGACTCATCATCCTGCTGGTGTACAAACTCGATGGGCTGTTGTCTTTCTGGTGTTCCCATGTTGTCGTATACAAGGCCAGAATGATCTGCACCTGTTGATCCTTTAGAGGATTGGGAGATTATGGAATCTTACTGTTGCTCTCTAACATTTTGACGGGCTGATGGGTCTTCTCATACTTCTCCATGGAAATATTGAACGGTCTCCTCATGTATCCGGGAGATGGTTCCGAGGGATTGATTGGTCTTATCTTGTTCCCATACAACAGACACGTGTCGAAATTACTTCTTCCTTTCTCATTAAAGAAGTCTCAGATAGTTTTTATCCTTATCCAATTCCCTTGCAATAGGCTCGGTGGGTCTGAATGGCCTCCTGTTATCCCAATGTAACAAACTCCAGTCATTGTGTGACCTCTTCCAGTTCCTATGTTACAGACTTGAGGAGTCTGAATGGACTGATCCTGTTGCTGTTTAACAGGATACTGGTGCAGCATGACCTACTGTTACAGGGTTGGATGGCTGATTGGTCTCCTTCTGTAAATGTATATCAGGCTCCAGGGGCTGAATAACCTCATCCTGTTTTGGTGTAACAGGGTCGAAGGCTTGAATATCCTCCTGTTGTTCCTGTGTAACACACTGGAGAACGGAATGGTTCCTCCACCATCTGTGTAATTCGCCTCACTCGTTGACTACATCAGTCATCTATGTTGAGATAAGGTCATCCTTATTTTTTGTAAACTCCAATGGCTACTGGGTCAACCTGATCATCCTTTCGTTATAAGCTAGCACCTTCATTGCAGGAATCAGTTGAGGGAACCATCTCTGAGTTGCTTCCAATATAACAACATCATTTCTTCACTGAAGAGATTAAATCTGTACACACTACTCCAGATGTGATCTCACTAAGACCCTGTACAGCAGCAGCAACATTTTACCAGCCTGTTGTAATGTTCCCACCCAGGTTAGAGCTGTCTCAACTCTCTGGGGGAATATAGACCGTTGTTGGAAAATCATTGTCCTTTTCTACTCCAACAGCATAACGGGAGATCTGGAGAAATTAAAGTTTGAGAAGTTCATGAATGATTTGGCGAAATGATATCTGCCATTAATCTCTCCAGAGCCCACATCGCTCAGATTCCACAGAATATAAGAAAGTAAAGCGCAAAAACAGCAAGGAGGAGCAAACATTGATGAGAGTTGTATATCAAAGTGAAAGCTGCAATACAAATGCTGGACATGTTATAAAACAGGAAATGAGATATACACATTTGTGGGTACTGCAGTAATAATATACTGCTTACATTATATCTAAACTGTGTTAACCCAATTGAATGCTAATGCTGGGAAAATGGATTTCATTACCGCGTGTGAGATGGTTTACATGAACATTATGTCGAGCACTGAGCTGGAGATCAGGTTATTTAGGAATTGGTGTTGAGTGATCAGAAGAGCTAATTGAAAATTTTGCTGGAAAGGACATTTTGGGAACAGTGACCACAATGTATTGGTTTTCTTTTATGCTGTTTGAGTACACGACAGTTTTCGTTGTATTTGAAGTAACCATTTGAAATCTGAGTCATGCAGACCATGAAGGTGTGAGGAGAAAGTGGGGACTACAGATGCTGAAGATCAGAGTCGAAGAGTGTGGTGCTGGAAAAGCACAGCCAGGCAGCATAATAAGAGCAGATAAATCGATGTTTCGGGCATAAGCCTTTCATCAGGAATGAAACTTATGGGCCTAGGGGGCTGAGAGATAAATGGGAAGAGGGTGCGGCAGGAGGGAAGTAGCTGGGATTATGATAGGTAGATGAAGTTGGGGTTGAAAGTGATAGGTGATGAAGGGAGACAGAACGCCTCATCTACTGCATCCATTAAAGACAATGTGGTCTTCTCTTCATTGGCGAGGCAGGAGGTCAACTTGTAGATCATTTCAGGGAACATCTCTCGGACAACCACATTGAACGACACCATCGCCCAGTGGCAGAGCACTTTAACTCCCCTTCCCACTCTGCCGAGGACATGAGAGTCCTGGGCCTGCTCCATCGCCAAACCCGAGCCACCAGAAGCCTGGAGTAAGAAAGCCTCCCCTTCTGCCTTGGGACCCTCCAACCACAGGGGCTCATAGTTGATTTCCCCATTTCCCCATTTCCCCGAATCCCACCTTATCCTACTCCAACCTTCCAAGTCGGCACCGCCCTTTTGAATGTTCCTTTTTGTCCACCTTCCTTCATATCAATCTGGGCCACCCTCCTCTCCGACTATCACTTTCAAGCCCACCTTCATCTACCTATTAGATGAAAGGAGGCAGCTTAGAAAAATGCCAAGTGTTGCAGTAAGCCAGTGGATTCAGAGAAATGTAGGACCCAGCAAAGAATGACCAAAATCAGAAAGAGAAAAAGAATGCAAACGGAAGGAAAATATGAAGACAGCTAAAAAGCGTCTATCAATGTATGAAAAAAATAAAAACAAGGTCAAATGTGGAACAGTTGGTGTGCGTTCAGGATAATTTATTACAGATTACAGAGAGATCGCAGGGAAAAGAAACAGTGTCTTTGTGTCTATCTCCATGGAAGAATGTCCAGAAATTCTCCCAGAAATACCAAGTGCCATGGGACTTGTGTAAGTAACGTCTAAGATCATTCTTATCAGTGTTGAGGTCATCTTTGAAAAGAAAGCTGGATTGAGTATTTATAAAGCTGACAGACTAGATGTACTTCATACAAGAATTTCAGAAGAAGCAGCAACAGACATGTTGATTACATCGCGGATTTTCACTTTATTTTCCGACACATTCCCCAAAGGCATTTAGCCAATCTGGATAAGGAAAAGGTTATAAATATTATCCAACAGTTGAAGAAAGGATTAATTTGGAGAACGGTAGACTACAGACCAGTTAACCTGTCATCCGCTCTCAGGTATCTCTTGGACTCGATTACAAAGAACATGCTACTAGATATTTAGAAGGTAAAAAACATAACTGGGGAGTGTGAGAATGTACCGATGAACGGAAACGAGAAGTGGCAAACATTTTTTTGGAATGGTTTGAAGATGATTCTTGTGGACACAGGCAATGAAGAACCAATGGATAATGCATGGTTGCATATTCATGAGCTTTTTTAATGAACTCACACACTGAGCTCATAAGAAAAGTTAAACCGAGAGGTATTAGGAAGAACATATGCAAATGGGAAAGTAAAAATTAGGTTTACATTCATGTGAATGTAATTGCAAGATAGAAGATGTCGTGCATCTCGCGTTGGTGAGACTAAACTTAGACTATTGTGTTTCGCTCAGAGTCCCAATCTAAGAAAGAATATACTGACTACAGAGGAACTTCAAAAGGTATTCTCCAAATTAAACCCTAAATTGGCAAGGTTGTCTGACGGGGTAACTCAGCCTGTAATCTCGAGTTTCGAAACATGAGAGGTGATCGTAGTGAATCTTAGAAACATCGAAAGGACTGAATAACAGAGGGACATGAGGAAGTACAAGTAGGCGAGATCTGGGAGAATCCCACGATATTCTCCACGAACACGTCGAACAGAATAATCAGCAAACAGTTAGTGTCCATCACAAACCAAAGGGGCAATCTGTGTGTCAAGCTGGAGAACATTGATGGATTGTAACAGGAGACCTTCACATCTATTTTACTTGGGAGAAGGCGGATGCAGGTACAGAATTCAAGAAGATGGACTGGACAACTCTTGAACAGATTGATGTAAAATACGAGCAGGGATTTGAGGTTTTGTTCTGTATAAAGTTGGACCAATCTCCATGTCTGAAAGAGTTGTATCACAGGCGGCTGTTGGGGTCAAGGGAGGAAAGACCCTGACTGAATATTTTAATTAGAATCTGACCATAGGGGAGGTGCCAGAGAACTGGAGAACTGCTAATACGATTACACTTCACAGTAAGAGTGGGAGAAGTAGTCTAGGTGACTATCGATGAGCGAGTATTAGATCACTGTTCAGGAAACTACTGAAGAAAATAGGGAAGGAGAAAATCGAACTCCAATCAGAGTCACAAGGTTGATCAGGGATAATTATCATGACTTGATCAGAAGGGGAGTCGCATCTAATGGATTTGATTGAATTAGTTTGAGGAGGTCAATTGTTTAGTTTTGTAGCAAGGCCTTTGACAAATTTCCAGCTGGGATACTGAGAAATAAAGTAAAATCTCACAATATGAAGGATACCTGGACAGGTTACAAGGAGATTTCTCTTAATGGCAGCAGGCAGAGTGTGGTGGGATAAGGCTCTTTGAGCGACTGGAGACCAGTGTCCCCTGGTGTACCACAGGGATCAGTGCTGTGTCCCTTATTGTTTGTGCTATTCATAAAAAAAGATGTGAATGTGGAGGGGGCTAGGTGAAGAGTGGGGGAGGTGTGATAAGTAAGTGTGTGTTTGACATAAAGATTGACCGGATGGTTCGCAGTGAGGAGGAAGGCCTTCAGTTACAGGAAGATGCAGATGGAATGGTCAGATGAGCAGATGAATGGCAGATGGAATGTAACCCTGATAAATATGAGGTGATGCACTTTGCGAGAAGGAACCACGCAGGGGAGGACTCAATGAATGGCAGCACACTGGGAAACTCAGGGTGTGCTTCTCCACACATCCTTGAATGTGACTGGACAGGTTAATGGGCTAGTTAAGAATTGGACCTTGGGTGTAGCATTTCCTAATCAGGAGTAGATTATAAGAGTATTACAGTGATTTGGTTCGGCCAAAATGGAGTACTGTATGTAGCTCTGGGAGCCACATTCCAGGAAGGATGTGATTGTACTGGAGGGGGTTGCATAGGAGATTCACCAGGATGTTCCCTGGAATGGAGCATATCAGCTATGGAGAGAGGCTGGATAAGATCAGGTTGTTTACTTTGGAGCAGAGAAGGCTGAGGGTGATGTGATTCAGGAGGATAAGATTATGAGGGACATGGACAGGGTGGATAGACAGCAGCTGTTGCTTTTAGTCAGAGGGTCAAGAACAAATGAGCACACTTTTAAAGTGAAAAGTTTGAGGTTTATAGAGGATTTAAATATTTTTTCACCTGGAGGATGTGGGGTTCTGGGATTACTTGCTGAGAAGGGGGATGATCACGGGTAACCTCACAATCATTAAAAAGTACTTGGACGAGAACGTGGAAGTGTCATAACATTCCAGGCTATGGGCCTGGTGTAGGAAAGTGGGACTAATATAGATCGTGCTGTATTTCTGTTGGCACAGAGTCTATGCTCCTGTGAGTGTATGGTGTGGAAGGTCAATTATTGAGCAGTTTAAGACAGGAATTGATGGCTTTCTGAAGAGTATATTCACAAGGTTTAAAGGGGGGAACTGTAATAGCTTGTTAAATTATGTCAATGTCAGAAATATGAGAAAACAAGTGCAGTTTCCTGACAGTTTGATACCAGAGAATAGAGAATGGACAAAAGGGAAATGGCAGAACTATGAAGCCACTACTTCAGTTCTGTCTTCACAGAACTTTCAAACAATACGATGAAAACCATGTCTGGTGTGGAAGAATGATAGAGTACATTGAACATAGAACACAGTAAGTAAATGGTTTAGGAGAAATTATTGTGGCTGAAAGTATTGGTCATAGGCAACACTAACGTAGATTTATGAAATGGGAATTATGTTTGAGAAACAGAATGGGAGACAAATGAAAGAGAAGCAATGGATGTAAAACATGTGGATTTTTAGAAAGATTTTGGTAAAGCTCCAAGCCCAATTTGCAAAATCAAATCTGAATGGATTGGGGCTAATATATGGCTGTGTTTCCAGAATGGGACAGCTGTCAGGAAACGGTGAATAGAAATAAACAGACTCGTCAAGCAACAGCCTGAAATTGTCTGTAAGGTATGATTCTGTGAGTATGACTATATCGCAGACACGCAATTACCTACCCATAATATCTCCTGTCTTATCAGCAGGACGGACACAGCAGAAGTGGTGGCACAGTGGGATACAGTTGGAAGGGAATTGCTCTTGGAGTCCTCAACTGTGACTCCGTGTCCCATGAAGTCTCATGGCATTAGTTTGCACATGGGAAAGGAAGACTCCTGCTGATTAACATGTACCAGCCTCTCTCAGCTGATGAATCAGTACTCCTCCATGCTGACCAACACTTGGAGGAAGCACTGAGGGTAGAACGGACGCAAGATCTACTCTGGGTGGGGGATTTCAATGTTCACCACCAAGAGTATATCAGCAACAGCATTGATGATCGAGCTGGCCAGGCCCCAAAGGATATAACTGCTCGACTGGTTCTGCAGCAGGTGGGGAAAGAACCAACAAGAGGAAAATACATACTTGAACACAGATTTACGAATCTGTCAGTCGCAGAAGTATCTGTCCATGACATTATCGGTAAGAGAAACCATTGTGGAGACAAAATCACACCGGCACATTGAGAATAACCTCCACCATTTTTGGTGGTACTATCATGTTGCTAAACAGGGCAGACTTCGAACAGATCTAGCAGCTCAAAACTGGATGTCCATAAGGTGTTGTGGGTCATCAATAGCAGCCAAGTTGTACTCCCGCATAACCTCATGGCCTGGCATATCCCCCTCGCAACAACTGCCATCAATCTAGAGGATCAACATTGGTTCAGTGGAGTCTGCAGGGTGACAGGAGCAGCACCAGGCATACCTGACAATGAGGTGTCAGCCTGGTGAAGCCACCAATCAGGACTACCTGTGCACCAAACAGCATAAGCAGTCAGTGATAGACACAGCTAAGTGATCCCACAAGCAAAGGAACAGATCTAAGCTCTGCAGTCCATCCACATCTAGCCGAGAAACGTTGGGGACAATTAAACAATTCACTGGAGAAAGAGATTCCACAAATAACCCCTTCCTCCATGATGGAAGAGCCCAACACTTCAGTGTATAAGATAAGGCTGATGCATTCGCAACAATCTTCAGTCAGAAATGCTGAGTGGATGATCCATTTCAGCCCCCTCCAGTGGTCCTCAGCAATTCAGTTACCACTCATCAGCCAATTCGAGTCAGTCCACTCGATATCCAGAAACGATTGGAGATACTGGATTCTCCAAAAGGTGCATAATATGACACCATTATGGCAATAGTACTGAAAACTTGTGCTCCATAACTTGCCACTCCCCCAGCCAAACTATTTCAATACAGTTATAACTATGGCTTTTCCTCATTATGTGGGAAATTATCCCAAGTATCTCCTGTATATAAAAAGCAGAACAAATCCAATCCGGTCAATTACCACCCCATCAGTCTACTCTCGATCATCAGTAAAGTGGTGGAAGGTCTCAGTGTTTTAAAGCAGCACCTGCTCAGCAATACCCTTGTCAATGACGCCCAGTTTGGGCTCCACCAGGGCCCCTCAGCTCCTGACCTCATTACCGTGGTTCACACATGGACAACAGAGCTGAATTACAGTGGTGGGGTGAGAGTGACAGCCCTTTAAGTCAAGGCTGCATTCGACTATGTGTGGTGTCAAGGGGCCGTGGCAACACTGGAATCAATGGGAATCAGGGGCTAACTCCCTGCTGGTTAGAATCATACCTGACACGTAGGAGGATGGTCATGGTTGATAAAGGTCAGTCAACTCAGCTCCAAGTCTGTAGGAGGCCCTCGAGCTGTGGCCGAAAACTTCTTCAGGGCTACTTCATCAATGACCTTCCCTCCATTTTAAGGTCAGAAGTGGGGATGTTCGCCAATGATTGTACAATGTTCTGCAACATTTGTGGCTCCTCAGATACTGAAGCAGACCATGTTCAAATGCGACAAGATCTGGACAGTATCCAGGCTGACAAGTGGCGAGTAATATTCAGGCCACACGAATGCCAGACCGTGACCATCACCAATAAAATAAAATCTAACCTGCCCCTTGGCATTCAATGGTGTTACTGTCACTGAATTACCCAGTGTCAAATTCCTGGTGGGTAATCATTGCTCAGAAACCCACTGGTCTCGCCACATGAACACAGTCACTATAAGAGCAGGTCCGAAGCGAGGAATACTGCGGCGAGTAACTCACATCCTGAATTCCAAACGTCTGTCCATCATCTACAATGCATAAGTCAGAAGTGTGATGGAAGTCTCACAAATTGCCTGGTTGAGTGCAGCCCCAACAACACTCAAGAAGCTTTATACCATCCAGGACAAAGCAGCCAGTTTGACTGTCCCTTCATCCACAATGCTCCACCATCAACCCTTAGCAGCAGCAGCAGTGTTTTACTATCTACATGCTGCAATGAAATGATTCACCAAAGATCCTCAGAGACCATATTCCCAACTCCCATGTCTATCTAGAAGGACAAGTGCTGCAGATGTCTGGGAACACTATCATCTTCAGGTTCCCCTCCAAGCCATTCACCATCCTGACTTGGAAATTTATCACTGCTCCTTCACAGTCGCTGGGTCAGAATCCTGGGATTCCCTTCCTAATGGTATTGGAAGTCAACCAAGGCAGGTGGACTGCAGCGTTCAACAAAGCAGCTCACCACCACCTTCTCAAGGGCAACTAGGTGCAAGGAATAAATGCTGGCCCAGCCAGTGACACCCAGATTCACGAAATAAATAAATATAAATTAACAGAGGAATTTTGCTGAGGTGTCGCAGGGATCGGTGCTTGGGGCCTAGCTGTTCACAATGCCCTTTAAACATTTGGTTGCTGAAATAAGATCCAATATATCCCAGCCTGCTGACAGCTCTAACGGATGTGGGATTGTGAGTGGGTGAGGAGGATGTAAAAAAGCATCGAGAAGTCTAAGATAAGTGGAGAGAATGGGTAAATACGTGACAGATGGAGAACAATGTGGATAGAGGTGACGGTGTGCCCTTTGATGGAAACGATAAATTGGCAGCCTACCATTTGAAAGGGATTGGTTGAAACATGTTGATCGACATAAACCTTCTGCATAAACCTCTGAGGTCCCTGCAGCTCAGTGAGTTCTGCAACAAGAAGTCAATACTGGGCATGGCATTGGCACGCTGCCCAGTGTACACAGACCCACCAAGTGGGGAGCTGCAACACTCAAAAGGATCTGCATCTCCTTGTACACCAGTCGCTGAAAGGAATATTGCAGAAACAGAAAGCAGTGAGGAAGATAAATGAAGTGTTGACCTTCATTTCAGGGGCATGTGAGTCCAGGAGAAAAGGTGTCTTACTGCAGCTGTACAGGGCCTTGGTGAGGCATCATCTTGAACATTGTGCAGTATTGTGTGCAGTTTTGGTCTCCTTAACTAATAAAGGACAAACCTGACATTGATGGAGAGCAGTGAAGGATGACCAGACTGATCTCTGGGATGACGGGCTTGTTGAGGGAGCAGAGTTTGGGGAGACCGGGCCAGTATTCCATGGGGTTTAGGAAAATGAATGGAGATCTCAGAGAAATATACAGAATTCTGACAGGGTGAGACAGATTGGAAGCAGGGATGATAATTTCCCTGGCTGGGATATCTAAAACAAGGGGCCACATTATTAGGTACAGGCAGTCACTCTGCATTGAGATGATAATAAATGTCTGCTCACAGACTGGGGAACCTGGGGAATTCGCTCGCAACTGGAAACCGAGACACTGATTATAAATAAGGATTTAGAGACAGTAAAGGGATGGTGGGAGAGCAGGAGTACGGTGTGGAAATGAAGGGCCAACCATCATTATATTGAATTGGTTAGCATACTCGATGGACCAAACGTACTACTGCACTTCCTATTTTATAGCTTCCCAAGGTTACACACATTAACGGATATGTATATCGTGTGGGGTAAGTGCATTGAAGAGATTTTTTCCATGAACTAGAATGAGCACGCTAAATGTGTTTTCCATTCCCGCTGTTTGTGTGCAGTCTGTGGGAAAGCTTTGTAAATGTTGTCACAAGCTCTCAGATATTAGGAAGGAGGTTTCTGCAGGGTCGGCAGGACTGTGTTCCCATTCCCGTTTCCGACATTGATGCTGAGGCCGGGTGTTCTGTCCGGTTTCATCCTTTCAGACCTCGGAGTCGTTTGATACAAATGAGTGCCCTTGCTTGGGGTTCAGACACCATTGAAATGTTTATCACATGTCAGGGTCTTTGGAGTCACTTTCAGGTCAGCCCAGGAAATCATGGGTGATTCACTTCCTAAAAGTATATTGGAGAAGGAAATTCTGTTTACAATCGATATTGGCTTCAAGGTCACTGTGATTGACCCCAGATTTTAGATCTCGATATTTTATTAATTGTCATTAACTTCCACCCGCTGCCAGATCATTAACCTGGTCTGGATTCGTAATCCAGTAATATTTCCACAACAGTACCATCTCCACATGGGGACCTATCGGAAACCACACTGAGCAGGTTATTTCTGTGCTGCTTGACAGCTCTGTCAAAAAGAACTCCCACCAATTTGACTGTCGTGATGGGACTGAGGGGGTGGTAAATGGTCAGACTTTAATTATTCCCGATTTAGGCGAAGGGACTTAGCTGAGTAATTTTCCACATTGCCAGGGGGATGTGAGAGTTGAAGCTGGAATGAAAAAGCTTCTCCAGGGACAGGGCTTGTTGTGCAGCACAAGTCTTCAGTCCAATTGCAGGAATGGGGTCAGGGCTCATTGCCTTTGTCGTATCTACTGTGTTCAGATGTTTCTTCATGTCACGTGCAGCGAATCGAATTGGTTGAAGATTGGCATCTGTGATTTTGTGGGCATCATGATGAGGGTAGGTGTATCATCGACTCACCACTTCTGGCAGAAGATGGTGCAGATAAAGCATCCTTCTCTTTTACACTGATGTGCAGGTCTGTTCCATTATTTAGGATGGGAATGTTTGTGGAGCCCTCTCCTCCAGTCATTTGTTAAATCGTCCATCATCATTTATGATTGACTGTGGCAGAACTGCAGGGCTTCGATCAGATCTGTTGGTCAAGTCTGGTAGCTTGAATGAGTTAGCATCAGGTTAAAGTTCATGTGATTCTGACTCTGACATGTTCACCCACACTCGTCACTGAGCCATAGATGGTGCTGATGGCAATGACAGACTGAGGTGTTATCCTGGTAAAAAGTTCCAGGTTGTGGTTGAATGCATGTCTGCCTCTCCTGCTGCTGTGGCCTACAGCACTACATGAATATGCAGTTTCGAGCTGCAATCTCTGCAATGCAATTCTGCTGTTTGTTCCCCAATTCTCACTGAGACCCATTCACCCATCAGCCCTGCACTCAGTGAGCTAACCTAGTTTCTGATGTGGAAATACTTCAATTTTCAAACTCTCATTCTACTGAGAGACTGTCTCCCCGGGTCTTGCTTCCAATCTGACACATTCCGCAAAAGCATTTAACTGATCTTAATTCAAATGTTTAATTCACCTGAATGTTTTTCCTTGAGAAATACCATCTTCTGTGTTTCCTCTATTTCTCTCCCTGACCACGATTAAGAGCTCTGTAGTGTCAGAAATGCCAGCCTGATGTAGTTGCAGAGCCAATAAATTCTCTGGATTCCCATTCATCTTCACCACATTGTATATTTTCTCTTTTGGTTTGATGCCTTATCACCCATGGCTGCCTTGTTCTCCCATGAGTATGTTTCAAGTTCTTGGGGTTGCATTTCTGGTATTATCTTCTGAATTATCCCCAGAACCTCCACCCATTGCTGCTCCATGGTCTTTCCTGCTCAGCTCCCCTTCCAATTAACTCTGGCCAGCTACGCCCGCATGTCTTTGTAGTTACATTGCTCAATTATAATCACATTACATCTTGAAGAGAGCATTAGATATAAACTGAAAGAAGGAGTTTTGGGAGATGGGACACGAAGAATAATTGGTGGATTTCTTAACTTGATACAAAGGGAGAACGAGAGAAAGGATATAGATATGGAGATGTGGAAAATGAGAAAACTACGTTATCGAAAGAAGTAGATGAACATCCCCCAATGTTTTGGCAATGCCTGTGTGCTGTGGTACTTTGTACAGTGCATGTACAACAGAGTAATATGTTCAAATGCTGAGTCTGATGCCAGAATATTTATCTCCAATAATATGACTGACAGTAGCTTTGGAAAGAACCCAGCAGGCCAATATATTGAAGTTCCAGTAAAAAGGGGATTAACTGAAATAAGTTGGGACACCAGAATCAAGAATTTGGAGCACACATCCTGTTAAGAATGAGAGATTAGAGTTGGGAATCCCAGAAAAGGAGGGAACATTGAGAGCATCAAATCATGTTTTAATGTTTTAACAATTTTAAACATCATATGCATTATTTTTCGTTAACTGCGTCTCTGTTTTTCATTTACAATGTGTTGTGCACATGTGAAAAATGCGAATTATCTGAACACACACACATTGATTAAACAGTGTATATAAAATCATTGTTCCACCATTGAAACTGTCCTGTTGTCGTGTTACGAGGATACATGAACACCAACTAGCCACCAAAAGACATGACGCACTATCACTATGTTCCATAGATACAGACAAAGAAGAGCACCACTTTGACTGGGACAAAGCACACACACGTACTAAGACACACAAGGACCTTCTTAGAGGAATGGTATTCTAACCAGAAGTCCATCAATAAACGCGTCAATTTAGATCCTGTCTACATTCTCTTGTTAAAATAACCGGAAATGACATCACCCACTTTAAGAAACCAAGACCTATAAATAGAGAGGCAGGACATACCACCAGCACTTCAGCAGATACTCTCGCTGATGATGTCACCTAGTCATGGTGACGAAACTTCTGAAAACATACCTTCAAGCTCAGTGAGCTAACTTGCTTACATATAAATTGTTATTATTTTGTTTATTAGTGGAATTTAGGAGTTCTCTGTCGCTCACGTTTTGACAGATTATGATGTGAGGTGAGCTTTTCTAGGTGTGTGGTTTTAATTAACAGAGGGGTTCGACATTGATGTCATAACATAAACGTGGCACTTGGACCGACTTGAACAGAATTGAGATACGACAGGTCCCATCAAATTCCAACTCTTTGCAATTAGTGATTTTGATCTTCAAATAAAACCAGTGGGAAAATTCGTTTAATTTTGTTACTTGTGATTGGTTAAATGAAAAGTGAGGGAAATGGCTTTTAACATTACTGAAGGGGTTCCCAAATTTTCCAAGGAAGTTTAGAAAGAAAGAAGGAGGACATTTTTTAGAATTAGTAAATAGGTTGGAATTGGGTTTAACCAGGGAGAAAAGAGCAGCTGAAATTGTAGTGGAGTTAATTAAGCACTTTGATGTATCAGAGAAATAGGCAACTGCAGTAGAGTTATAAAAAACTTAAATGGCAAATGTGGCAACTGGAGTTAGATGATAAATAAAGGGACGGAAACAGAGAGACGAAAGAGAAAGAGAGGAAAAAGAAAGAGAGAGGGGATTTGAAATTCAGAAGTTGGGAATTAGACAAGAAAATTAAATTAACAGGATGGGGATGAAGGGAGAACGTAGGGATGTATACAACTGGGTTAGTATCTTGCAATATTATGGTAAGAAAATCGTCAAAACCTTTTTTGTTTCATTTGAAACATTGGCTCGGCAGATAACGTATCCAGTGAACTTGTGGGTAATACTCGTTCAGACTATGTTGGTGGGCACAGCTGGTGAGGCATGTGCAGCGCTGTCAGATGAGGGATCAAGAGATTATCAAGATGTTAAATTGGCTATTTTGATTAGTTATGAATTGGTACTAGACGCATGTAGACAGAAGTTCAGAAAAAAAGAGATGGAACCAGGTCAGACTTACATTGAGTTTGAAAGAATTAACCACAATCATTTTGATAGATGGGTGCTGGCCGTAAAAATTGATAAGAAATGTGAGGCTTGAAGGGAGATTAATCTGCTGGAGAAGTTAACAGACTCACTTCCAGAGATAGTAAGAATTCATGTGAATGAATAGACAGTTCAAGACGTGAGAAGCGTGGCAGAAATGGCAGGTAAATATGCATTGTGGCATGTGATGAAATTTAGCTTCTGGCAGGAATTTCATCCTGTGAGGGATAGAAATTGGGAGAAGGGACAATCACACATTACAAAGCGAACAGTAGCTCACAATAGTTTACCACAAGTGAGAAAGAAGCCCAAGGGGGTTGAAAGGTGGTGGAAGGCCTCAGGTGCTCTCACTATAAGGGAGTGGAACACATAAAATTACAATGCTGGTGGTTTAAGAAGGGCACAGGGAAAAAGTTGTTTTCACTGCAGTAAGCTGGGACACACCGTGCTGGGTGTTAAAGGAAGAGACTTTGGGGAAAGATGTGGTAGAAGAGGCTAAGCCTAGTGAAACTGGTCAAGGAGACCCCAAGTGGAGTCAAGGAGCTGCAGGAAATTGCACAGCCTAGGCCAGGGCTGGGTATGGAGGCAGTGCCTGATCTCTCTAAAGAATTCGTCTCTGTCGATAAAGTTTACTCAGAAAGAACAGGGGGAGAAGGACAAGAAGTTATAATTTTGTGAGATACGGGATCTGCTCAGTCTGTAATAGTTGAGAAGTGAGGCGCCGGAAAAGCACAACAGATCAGGCAGCATCCAGACAGCAGGACAATCGAATATCAGACAGAACCCCATCATCAGGAACATGGTGGGGGGACAAGGGGGCTGAAATATAAATACGAGGGGAGTAGCTGAGCTGGTGGGAGGGTCACTGGGAAGGCAATACGAAGATGTAGGTGGGAGTGATAGTGATATGTCGTAGGGTAGGGTGGAGTCGGTAGGTGGGAAGGAAGATGGTTAGTTAGGGCAGTCCAAGAGGGCAGTGCTAGGTTGTACGGTTGGATCTGGGAGAGGTTGCTGGAGAGGAGATTTGGAATTTGGTGAAGTCAACGTTGATGCTGTACAGTTTGAGGATTCCAGCTGTCCAACCACCGATAGGAGTCCTATCACCCTCCTCTCCGATCTATCACCATCACACCCCACTTGCATCTACCTATCGCCTTCCAAGTTCCCTTCCACAGCAGCTCCACCCCCACCCTCCCATTTATTTCTCAACCTCCTTCCCCCTCCCTTACCTCCCACTTTCCTGATGAAGGATTTATGCCTGAAACGTCAACGCTCCTGCCCCTCGGATGCTGCCGACGTGCTGTGCTTTTCCAGCCCCACACTTTTCAACTCTTATCTCCAGCATCTGCAGCCCTCACTTTCTCTCGGCCGCTAATACTAAGAGATGAAATATTTTTTCACACTTTCTGGCATGTTAATCAAGAGCGTGTTAGTTTGTGGAATTGGGAAAGAAATTAAGCATTCCCTTCTGTAACATCAGATGGAATGCCAGAAAAAGTTTGGGGAAGTAACAGTGACAGTGAGTAACAGAGTGTCAGTTCTAGGAATACAGTTTGTTCTTGGGAACGATTTAGCAGGAGGCGAGGTGGGAGAGGCACCCCTTGTGTTGGGAAGCCAAAGGAAGACTAGGGAATTGGTGCGTTAAAAGAAAATTACCCAGGAATTTTTCCAGACTGTGTAGTAACAAGATCCCACTGTCATAAGTTACAGCAGGAAGGAAAAACGAACGAAAAAGACAAATGGGTTGATGCTCAGTGAACTGACCCCCTGTTTGATGTAACGGTGCAGGATAAACCTGAACAGGCAGAGGATCAGGCAGAGGGGTTTAGTCCAGAAAGGCTAATGGACTTACAACAGATATATACACACACATTCACACACACATACACATGCACACACACAGAAAAGGGAATCAGAATATATTGTCGAACGTTATTAACTTAAAGATCGAATCATAAAATTAAAATGGAGACCCCGATCGGTTAGTGCAGAAGGGAAATGGTCCGAAGTGCACCAGATTCTGATAGCAGTAACATACAGTGTTACGGGTAGCTCATAAACTAACTGCAGGCGGTCGCTTCGGTGAACAGAAGACTCAGGCTAAGATACAGAAACATTTCCACTGGCTTGGAATGCACAAGCACGCTGTTAATTTTTGTTTTCCGTGACATACATACCAAATGGTAGGTAAGTAACAGGCAGTAATAAAACCAGAACCATTCTTGGCGATTCCTGCATTCGAAGAACCTTGCACGAGGGTTATGATTAATTGTGTAGCTCCCCTTCCTAAAGTAAAAGTGAAAACCAATATTTGCTGACCATATTGGATGTGTCTACCAGATTTCCAGAGGCTATTCCATTATTGGAGTGTCAAGGCAAAAAGGGAGGTGGAGGAGTTGGTAGCTTTCTTTACTCACTGTGGACTGCCCAGAGAGATTCAGTCAGACCTTATCAGATCTCATCAAATGAGATCCTCAGAAAGGATCTCATTTTACCGCTCAGCTGTTTAAGGAAGTCATGGATGGCTTAGGCATACAGCACTTCAAATCAAGGGCATCCCATCCTGAATCCCAGGGAGCCTTGGAAAGTTAGCATCAGATGCTGAAGACTATGTTAACAGCGTACTGTCAGGGTTGGCCAAATGATTGGGATAAAGGTGCCCCATTAAATTGTTTGCCATTAGAGATGCCGCAAATAAATCTACTCACTTTACTTCCTTTGAGTTAATATTCGTACATGAAGTGAGAGGTTCTTTGAAATTAATTGCATATAAATTGACAGAACCCAAGCCGGAAATCTCACACCTGGATTATGTGTATGAGGTGAAGGAGAGTGTAGATGGAGTAGGTGAGTTTGCTAAACAGTATCTGAAGAGCACAGCATAGAGTGAAGCAGGTGGCAGATAAAAACACTGAAACTTTGAAAATTTCCCGAGGGGATGACGTATTAGTATTGCCACCAGTGGTAAGAAATTTCTTCAAAGCCAGGTTTAGTGGCCCCTTTCAAATTAAAAAAGGATGTGGAGTCAGTTAAACTATCTAGTAAAGATACCAAAGATGACAAAAAAACGTTAACAAGTTTTTCATCCATTATCTATATGAATGAATAATGCACCACACAATTTAAGACTCAGAAACAGAGTTGTGGCCATATGAACAAATGGTGCATTTTATCTGTATGATGTAGTGATCTTTAGCAAGTGATTGAAAGCTCACATGTTACAGTTGGCAGAGCATGTTGAACGATTACAAGAAGGAAACTTGGTAATAAACTTAAAGAAAACATAATTCGCGAAGGCAGTGGTGACGTACTTGGGACATTACATTGGACATGGAAGGTTGACCCCATGGAACACAAAGACGAAGGGCTTTGAGGAATTTCCACGAACATGCTCGAAGAAAGAGATGCTTCGATTTTTGGAACTGAGTGGATTCTATCGGAAGTTTGTTAAAAACTTCAGCAGCGTATTGCCACCACTGATGGATTTATTAAAGAAGGAAACTGAATTGTAGTGGAGAGAACAATGCCAGGAGGCATTTGAGGATTTTAAATCAGGATTAATCACCACACCAGCTTTAGCGACACCAAATATTCTGAAACCCTTTGAAAATTGTGTTTGATGCTCGGGATATCGGGGTCGGAGATGTATTGATACAGAAAGATGATGATGGAACTGAATGGCTAATTGGCTACTTCGAAAAAACTCAATATCCACCAGAAATAAAATACAAAATCTCCATTATTGAACAAGAATGATTAGGTTTCACACTGGCCTGACAATATTTTAATGTATATATGACAAACAAATTGTCGGAGATTTTGGAATATTTAAAGACCAGAATATGAGACTATTTAATTGGAGTCTTACCTTACTGACTTTAAACTCACAAAATGTACACGCTGTGGCTCCTACAATGTGATCGCAGATGGGTTTTAGCGGATTTAAAGGAAAGCAGTGGAAATAAGATTTGACTTATTCCAGTGTTGTATTGGTGTGCAGAATTAATATGAATGATATAACTGAGATTAATACTTTTGTATTTCATATAATTGGGATTAAGAATTAGAGGAAAAGAAATGTAGCCATCTTTTCATTCTACTGGTTAATTTTATTTTTTGAAGTGGGAAGATGTTATGAGCCAAAAACATGTATGCGCACTTTAAGACAGATCGGGTTTTGTTGAATAGAAATTAAAGCCACAGATGCCACCTAAAGGTCACACTGTTCCACATGTCACCATTAGCTGAGAAATGGATACCTGAGTTTTCGTTGCTTGTTTGACAGCCATTCAAATGCAATCAAAGAGTTTAAATAATGCTCAGGATACCGCAAACCAACAGAATTTGAATATTATTTTTTGGACACCTGGACAGCAATCAAATTATGAGAACTATTATATCATTGGGAGTATACAAACCCAGCAGTTTGAACACTGGAGGGAGAGCTGCTGCCATCCAACAGCAGAGTAACTGCTGTAGAGCAGGAGTGCTAACTGGCCATCTCAAACACTCTCTATCAAAGACACATGTTCATCTAAACCTACTTGCAATAAAAAAAAGACCCAGGGAGATCAGCAGCTGAAAGAGTGAACACAGCGGGGAAAATAGAGACTGTGTGGTCTTGAGATTTTAATGTTTCATATGTGGGTTGTTGGAACAGCATATTTTTACAGAGTTGGAGTCAGATAGTAAGTAGCTAAGAAAAGAGGGGCTTGTCTTTGTGAATAGTTGTTGTTTAGTGTTCACTATTAAAGTTAAGAAACTAACTTGATAATTTTTGCTTAAATAGTGGAATATAGGAGATATGTGTGGCTCATATTTTAACAGATTACGAGGTGAGGCGAGCTTTTCTGGGTGTTTGGTCTTAATTAATAGAGGGGTACGAGTCCACCTTTTAAATATCCATCATGCTAACCCCATTTCCCTGCAGTTGGCCCATATGCTTCCAGTCCTTTCCTATCCACATATTTATCGAAATGTTTTTGAAATGTTGTTAATGTACCCCCCTCAACCACATCTGCTGGCAACTCATCCACGTACCAGCCCTCTGTATAAAGAAGTGGCCCCTCAGGTTCCCTTTTATTCCTTCCCCTTTAACCTTAACCTGATCCCCTCTAATCCTCGAATCTCTACACCTTGGAAAAAGACTGAGAACATTAACCCTATCATACCCCTCGTGATATTATACAGCTCTCTAAGGACTCCCTCAGTCTCTTACACGCTAAAGAAAAGGTCCTAGCTTGTCCAACCACTCCCTATAACTCAGACCATTGGGTCCTGGCAACATCTTTGTAAATTTCTTCTGCACTCTTTCTCACTTAATAACATCCTCCCCATAACAAGGTGACAAAGCTGAACACAATACTCCAAGTGCGGCCTTACCAAAGTCCTGTGTAACTGCAACATAAAGTCCCAACTTTTATACTCAATATCCTGCCTGATGAAGGCCAATGTGCCAAAAGCTTCTTCACTGCCCTATCTACCTGTGTCTCCACTCTTAGTGAACCGTGCACCTGAACACCAAGGTCCCTCTGCCAACCGCACCCCTTAAGACCCTCCCATTCACCATGAACCTCCTACCTTGATTTGAGTTTCCAAAATGCAAGACCTCAGGCTTCTATATTAAATTCCATTTGCCATTTCTCTGTCAATTTCCAACCTGATTAAGGTCCTGATGCAATTTCTGATAAACTTCCTCACTGATCATGCTCCCAATTACTTTAGTGTCATCTGCAAACTTACTAATCATACCTTGTACATTCTCAACCAAATCATAGATAACAAACAGCTATGGACCAAGCCTCTGGTCTGACAAACATCCTTCCACTCAACCCTCTGTTTCAGACCATCAACCCAACTGTGTATCCAATTGGCCAGTTCCCCCCGCATTCTACGAAATGTAACCTTCCTGAGCAGCCTGCCGTGTGGAACCTAATCAAAGGCGTTACTGAAATCCATAGAGACTACGTCTGTCACTCTGCTTCCGCCCTACATAGAGAACAATAGGCTGTCTTCGTGGAGATGGAAGATCCCTTCTTGAGACTTTACACAAGACATATGGCTTCCCTGCTCACCACTAGAAAACCACGTTAAAGTCCCACATGTGTATCAGAACCAACAGAGCCAAGAGGAACAACGTGGAGCAGTCTGTCTGTGCAGCTTCTGCCCCACTTGTTCATCATGTTGGATCATCAATTAGGAGACAATTAAGACTGCCGATGCAGGAGATCAGAGGAGAGCATCAATTGCTGGAAAGGCACAGCGGGTCAGGCAGCATCCCAAGAGCAGGATAATCGAAGATTGAGGCTTAAGACATTCATCACGAATCAGCAAAAATTACCTCATTCTGCCCCCCTGTAAGTGCATTGAGGTGGGAATGGCCTCCTGCTGTTCCTGTGTAAGTGACCCAAGGGAGTGATTGGCTTGAACCGCATCCAATTGGACAGGGCCAAGGGCCTGACTGATTAACCCTGGTTCCTGTTTGACTGCTCATTGTGCTGACTAGTGTGACAATACTGCAGCTTTAAGAGGTTATTTTGTCCGGGTTTCTTTTATGAGAGAGATTGAACGATCGTTACCGAGCTGGCTAGTTAAGACTACTTGAGTAAACAGCTCGCGAGGCCTTGTGTTTATTTTAATGCAGCCTGAATGGGTGTGGCCAGCTCTCACAGATTAGGATCTCTGGGTTTTCGTTTCTCAGCATCATCAGAAACTATTGGGGTCTCCACACAGTTGGAAGCTTCAGTGAATGTTTCCCGGTTGCTACCCTCTCTGAAGTTTTTCTTGATGTTGTTTTTAATTCCTGGATTGGAGAAATGTTTGTGACAATCTGTGTCTTAATATTTATTTTTGCCAAGGGGCTGTGTTTATGGGAGGTCCCTATATTGGAACAGTTCATTAGTAATAGTTCCTAGATCGATTATTCTGCTAACTTGTCCAATAGAATTACGTTATTCTAAATTCCTCTTTGTTTGGTTTCATTTTCTCTTTCGTGTTTAAGTAGATGGTGTTTTGCTTCACACCGAGTAGTTTGATCAATCACATTGCATCTGGAACAGACAGTTTACATTTCCTTTAAAATATGAAAACATTAGAGTCAAGTCTACCTCCTTCAAATATTTTCAACGGACTCTGCTGTGGTCCATCACACTGGAATCCTTCTCTTCCTGAGTAATAGGCTGGAGGCACTGAATGGGCTGTCCCTGTTCTACTCTAATACTGTCAATGGGCTGAATGACTTCCCCATATTCCAGTGAAACCAGCGTGAGCTGCTGAATGAACTCTTGTTTTACTTTGGCAATGTCCAGTGCCCGCCAGTGCTGTTACATGAATGTTATGGACACTTTAACAGCACAAGCCGCAATGGAGTCTGGATCCTGCTAGACATGGACAAAGACCAGTTCAGGAGCTGACGGGGGACAAAACGTTCTGAACATTGTGGAATCTTCAGCGACCATCCCCACTTCTGATCTTATGGTGGGGAGGGTGGGGGCGGGGAGACATTGATGAAGCAGCTGAAGATGTTTGTGAAGGGGAAGCTTCCCAGAGGATGTCCCACAGAGCTGACCCAGGACTGAGATGATGAACACCTTCCTTTGTGCCATGTTTGACTCCAAACACTGGAGAGTTTACTCTGATTCCCATTATGTCCAGTTTTGTTAAGCTACTTGATGTCAACAGAAGTCAACCACTGTCTTGATATCGGGGCCAGTCATTTTTACCTGAACCCTTGTCTCAACCTCTTTTGTTCACATCAATAGGCCATGATATAAGAGCAGCAAGTGTTTTCTTCAAACAGGTGGGATTGAATGTCAGGATTTCTCTTCTCAAGAGTATTCGGGGAGCTAGATGACTGAACGTATTTGAAGGGGAGATGTATGGACATTGACCTGTCAGAGAGTTGAGGGCTATGAAGAATTGGGTATGAAAGAGGATTTGAGGCCAAGAGCAGATCAGCCATGATCTTAGTGAAGGGCAAGGCAGGTTTGGGGAGTGAACGACATGCCCCTGTTTCTGATGTTCTCACATTCTGTTATTGAAAAGTTAGTGGGTGTTATTTTTATGAATGATCTGGTATTGCATATTGCAGTCAGGGAGACCAGATGATTTTGTGAGCCATCACTGGGTGAGGTATGTGGGCTGTATTCACAGTGAAGAAACATGACCAACAGATGGAGCACAGGCTGCAGATCGGGGAAGCTTTCTAAAGAGAGATGAGGGGGCTCTTTCGTACACAGCCTGGGTTTTCCAATTACATTTCCCAAATCACTTCAAAGCATGTGTGACAGTCTTAAGAGACTGAATGGCCTCCTCTGTTTCTGTGCACCAGGTTATAGGAGTAAGTGGCCTCCAACCGTCCCTGTCGAGCAGGTATGAGGGGCTGAATGGAACACAGGAATATGGCAGTAAGATTGTGGCTGATCAGGTTGGGGTCTCAGCCCCACTTTCCTGTTTGTATTCCATTATCCGTGACTCAATTCTTTGTCAAATATTTAACTAATGCAGATTTCAATCAATGTGAACGTAGAGTCAACGATCAACTTCCAGAGAAGAGAAGTACGACTTGAAAGGACCTTACAGAATGTTTCATCACCCCTCTTGTAGAACCAGAGAGTCATGCAGAACCAAAGCAGACCCGTTAGTCCAATCTGTTCACTCTGATCAGATATCAAATCCTGATCTCGTCCCATTTGCCAGTATTTGGCCAATATCCCTCCTCTTTCACATACATTTTAAACATGCGATTGTAACCGCTTTCAGCACTTCCTCTGACAGCACGTTCTGTACACACACCACTCTCTGTGTGTAACATTTACCTTCAGATCCTTTCTAAATCAATCCCCCTCACCTTCAACCTATGCCCTCTTTTTCTGGACTCCCCTACCCTGGGGAGCAGAACGTGGCTATTCAGAATAGCCATGCTCCTGCTGATTTTATAAACCTCTATAATATCACCCTTCAGCCTCAACCTAATCAACCTCTCCCTAAAGCTCAAACCTCCAGTCCTGGGACATCCGTGTAAGTCATTTCTGCAGAAAACCAAATTGTAAGCAGTATTCTTAAAGTGGCCTCACCAACATCCTGTACAGATGCGACATACCACCGCAACTCCTGTACTCAATGCTCTGACCGATTAAGGCAAATGTGCCAAATGTGTTCAGCACCACTCTGTCCACCTGCGAATCCACTTTCAAGGAACAATGCAACTGTAGCCCTATGCCCCTTTGTTTCACAACATGCCCCAGGACCTGACCATGACGTACATAATGTCTGCCCTGATTTGCCTTCCTAAAATGCAAAGCTTCATATTTATCTAAATTAAACTTCATCTGTTACTCCTTGCCTCTTTGTCCCATCTAATTGCGGTCTTGTTGTACTCTGAGATAATCTACGACACCACCTTTCTGATGTCAACTGTAACCTTACTAACTATTGCCCCAATGTTCACATCTAAATCCTTTACATAAATGATGAAATGCAGTGAACTCAGTACTGATTCTTACAGCACACTGCGGCTCACAAGCCTCCAGGCTGAAAAATATCCCTCTTCATTCAAACCATTTGTGACTAGCTTCTTCTGTATCTTATGTGACTGAAACTTACTAATGTGTCTACCAATCAGAATGAAATACTAGCTATGAAGAGAGGCTGAGTAGGTTAGGTTTATTTTCACTATATAAAAGGAGATTGAGGGTGGGGGGGACCTGATTAAGGTTTGCAAAATCATGAAGAGTATAGACGGGGTGGACAGAGACAAGCTTTTTCCCAGGTTGAAGGATTCAATAACGAGAGGCCGTGCTTTCAAAGTGAGAGGTGAAAAGTATAAGGGGGATACACGCGGTAAGTACTTCACACAGAGGGTGGTGGACGTTTGGAACGTGTTGCTAGCAGAGGTGGTAGAGGCAGGCACGGTAGTTTCATTTAAGATGCGTCTGGACAGATGTATGAGTAGGTGGGGAGCAGAGGAAGACAGATGCTTAGGAATTGGCCAACAGATCATTTGGATCAGCTTAGGCTTGGAGAGCGAAGGGACTTTTTCTGGGCTGTAAATTTTCTTTGGTCTTTGTTCTTTAAAAGAACACCTTACTGAGGTCCAAATAGACAATGTCCACCAAACTGCCTTCATCAATCTTCTTTGTCATCAATCTTCTTCAAATACTCAAACAAATTAATGAGACATGATTTCCCATGCAGAAAGACATATTGTCTACCCCGAGCAGCCCGTGCCTTCCCAAATGTATGTAAATCATGTCCCTCAGAATCCCCTCCAACAACTTACCCACCACTGACATCAGGCTCACCGGTCGATAGTTCCCCGACTTTTTGGGGTCACTGTTTCCTTTTCTAGTCCCACTCCTCCACTGCTCACAACAAATGCTGAATGTAACCAGATTGATGATATGGCCGATCATATCGGTCTCAGACCGGGTCAGTGTCAGTTTTAGGAACAAGTCAGACTAGTTTCTTTAATCTGCTAAAACAACATGTTTATGATCCAGAGCAATGTTACTCAAACTATGATGAAAAGATGAATGGCAAACTGTTTACAATCTCTGCAATTTTAACTTGAAATAACGTGGTCCAAATATTATTGGAATTCATAACAAAGGAACAATTGTGAGATTGTCCAAAACGTTGTTCTGCTTCTGAAGATATTGTACTCACACAAGCTGCTAGCAATGGGATTTCATCCTGGGAGAGTTTGGATTTGGCTGAATTCCCTTTGCTTTAGGCAGTGATTAGATTCCAGTGAATTCTGGTTTGGCATCATCCAAAGGGTAGCACGGAGGTTAGCTCTGCTACCTCACAGCACCAGGGACTTGGGTTCGATTCCACCCTTGGGTGGCTGTCTGTGTGGAGTTTGCACATTCTCCCCTTGTCTGTATGAGCTTCTCATGGGTGATCCAGTTTCCTACCACAAACTGTATAGGTTCAGTGGATTGGGCACGCTAAATTGTCTGTAGTGTTCAGGGATTTCTAGGTTAGGTGCAATAGTCAGGGGTAAATATCGGGAAATGGGTTGGGAAGGTTGGTATGGACGTGTTGGATCGAAGGGCCTGTGTCAACACTGCAGGGAATCCATAAAAATAAGAATGGCAACGATGACTGTAGAGTTGCTTTTTTTTAGCTCGCACACATTGCTGTGATGAGGAACAATGAAGGAGTGAGAGTGCAATGGGCCATTCTTTCTCAGGCAAATTACATTTTCTACCTCTCTGAGTTGAATCACACAGTAATGTCATCCTCTCCCAAACTAGACCATGTGAGGTCTCCTTGTACATTGTCCAAACTATGTCTCCATCACATTCCCTGTTCCATGTAGGTGCATCATTGCTGCTGTCATACACAGAGCCATACCCTTCGCACAAAATGGTCTCGGTCAATTTGATGATATGTTTATATGTCCCTGCGTCATTAAAAAATAAAAATGTTTAATTTATTCAGTATACCTGTGTTAAACTGAATGCACTTTTTAAAGAAATACAGAAATTGCTGGAAAAGCTCACCAGGTCTCTCAGTACCAAGATGCTGTCGTTGTACCAGCCTCCACCACTTCCTCTGGCAGCTAATTCCATGCACACACCACCCTCTGTGTGAAATAGTGCCCTTTAGGCCTCATCAAAACCTTTCCCTTCTCACTTTCCACCAATGCCCTCTAGTTTTGAACGCCACTAACCTGGGGAAAAACCCCTGACTACTCACCCTATCCATGGCCATTTTGATCTGATAAACCTTTACTGCTTCAAAATGTGACTCCAATCAACACGAATGACTGTACTTTCAGTCAACCTGGGCCTAAATTCTGAAATGCAATACTGATACCCCTTCCTTCTCTATCAAGTCACAATACTAAATCCATTTTAATCAGTTTGTTCAGATGAATCCTGAGACAATTCTGTGGGCTTTACACCTAGACCTTTGTGCCCAGAGGTAAGGATACTAGCATCACTCAGCAATACCCATAAAGCTGTTACAGTATTCTCCTGTGTGTTTGTTCATCAGCCTGTTGTGACATGATGTGACATACCTCTGCAACAGGCAGGACTTGAATCCTCGCCTTCTAGTCCAGAGCTAGGAACACACAAGTTCAGGAATTGGAATCAAACCCAGATTTTGAGTCATATTTTAGTGCCCACTTTCAGCTTGGTGTGGATTTATTATAATCAGGTTACCATTACTGAATTACAAACAACACTTTGTATTATTAAACAAATACAAGATATTTGTCTCAACTGTAGGATATTGAGTGTACGTGCTGTGCCATCAAATTTAACTGTAAACATCTTTAGTGGCTATTATCTGTAGTCTGCAATATTAAGGAAAGACATCCTGCAGACACACTCTGCCCAATGAAGGGTCTCAAATAGTTATTTATTTCTGAACACCAGAGACAACGGAAGAGCTTAAGTTCTGACCCCAAAACACCGATCACTCTTACCCAACTCACACGTGCGACTCCCCTTTTCCTAAAACCATGAAGTGACATCAGGCCGCTGATTACTGTCCAGCCTCTCCTCCCCACTGACTGTGTCTGCAATCTGTCCCTCCTGCCCCTAACCACACAAGGCAAACCAAGCTCAGGGTCTTGGTGAAAATCAAGGCCGGAGTGTGTAGGCCTCCTGGAGATGGATGTGCATTTTAAAATTGAAGGGGGAGGGTGAGGTGACAGTAATATCACTCATTGGGCTGAGGGGTGGCTGATGGAGTTTAGTTTGGATTAATGCGAGGTATTGGGTTTGGTCAATCAAAAAACAGCAGGACCTATGCAATTAAAAGTAGAGCCTTTGGCAGTGCTGTAGTACAGAAACCTAGGCCGTCAGGTTTAATTCTTTAAAATTTGCATCTCATATAGATAGTGTGGTGAAGAAGGTGTTTACCACACTTGTCTTCATAGGACAGATCTTTGAGTATCGAAATTGGGATGTCATGTTGAGGTTGTACAGGACATTGGTGAGACCTCTTCTTGAATACTGTGTCCAGCCTGGTCATCCTGCTCGCTAATTCCATAGGCACACCACCCTCTGGGGGAAAAAGCTGCCCCTTTGGTCACTTTTAAATGTTTCCCCTATCACCTTAAGCCTCTGTCCTCTAGTTTTGGACTCCCCGTACCCTTAGAAAATACCTTGACTATTCACTTTGATATTGCTGACTTTGATATTATTAAGCTGGAGAGGATTGAGAAGAGATTAACCTGGATGTTGCAGGGAAAGGAGGGAGTGAGCTCGAAGGAGAGGCTGGATCGGCTGGGACGTTTTTCACTGAAGAATATGAGATTAAGCAGTAACTTTACAAAGGTTTATAAAATAATGAGGGTTACAGAGAAGCTGAAGGGCTGATATCTTTTCTCTAGAGTTCGGGATTCAAAACTGAGGGATTTTTAAGGTGTGAGGAAAAACGATTTACAATAGTCATGAGAGGTAATTATGTTAGACAGAAACTGGCTTGTGTGTGGAATGAACTTCCAGAGGAAGTGGTGAAAGTGTTTGCAGTTACAACGTTTAAAGGACATTTAGATCAGTACAGAGATAAGACATCAGTTTGGATGTGCTGTGAGCAGCTGCCCTCTCCCTCCCTGTCTCTGAATGAATCCCTGTTGGTTTTCACCCTCTGCCAATGCCTGTGCAGTGGCGTGTGGAGGCCAGCAGAGGGTGGCATTGCATCACTTTAAGCACCACAGAGACTGCCAGACCTGCCCCACACACAGACACACGGGGATGGTTCGGGCACGGCGTGAAACTTATCTGGTAATTTAAACTAAACATAACGAAATGCTCAATTCGCCTCCTAAACTGTTAAAATATGAGGGACAGAGAACTCCCAAATTCCACTGTTTAAATAAAAACATCAATTTATTTTTTCACTCTGAAAGTGAACATTTTACATCAACTATGCACAACTCTGGGACCCTCTTTCACTTAACTGCTTATTACCCGACTCCAGCTCTACAGCAATATATTGTTTCTGGGTCTTCTATCCTCTCGTATCACAGGTGCTTGGCAGCTCTCAGTTCAGAACAGCATTCCCTCTCTCTTAAAGGTACAGTACACACTTTCAACTTCATCACATTATACCCTGATGAATATCGATAAGTGGGACCTATCCGATTTCTCTTCCTCTGTGGGTTGTCAATATTTCATTTGCTCTGTCTGGTGTGTGACAAGACTTTTGTTGCTCCATTGACAGCATGTTATTATTCGACTTTGTCCATCGGAATAAATCAGTATTTCACTTGCTCACACTCGTGTATGTGGGGCAGGATTTCAGTTGTTTCATGGGGACTGTGACACTATAACAATTCAATGTTTGTAGTTGGCACCGAACCTGGAAGAACTCTGAAGTCTTAGGAGGACAGTGTGTAACTCGAACAGGACAATCACACGTTGGTGTAGTGTTCAGGTTTATGGCAGATGGGGATCAATGCAGAGCAGTGTGAGATGATGCACTTTGGAAGGAAGGACAATGAAAGACAGTTTAAAACAGGCTGTGCCATTATAAAGGGGGTGCAGGAGCAGAGGGAACTGGGTGTATATGAACATAGATTGTTCAAGATGTTAGGACAAGTGGGGAGAGCAGTAACTATCACAGATAGTTTCAGTATCTGAGCTGTTTATAGGGGGAGGTGTAGGAGGGAGTCTCGGTGCTCCCTTCCTGGGAGGTGGTGGTGACGATGTGTTGTGAGCCCACTCTCCTGCCCACCGAGACCGTGGGGATTCCATTTGTACCAGCTCGACACAAAAGGGAGATGGCATCAGGGCCACAGCTTCTTAGTTGGGCCGGGGGTAAACGGAGCTGGCAGTGGGTTTAAAGTGAGAATTGCCCTTCACTGAACATTGCTCCTTACTCGGTCGGTGGGAAGTGGATGTTTCAGAATCTCCACACGAGGCGTCCCAGTCGTCTCCGGCTCCTACCAGGGTCCTCCCCACATGGCAGGGGGAGGAGGGGAGGGAACCGATATCGGGCCCTCCACCACCCGGATAGGCCCTTTCTGTCTTAGTCCAGGCTGTTTCCTCTAGAATGGGAGGGAGGGAGGGAGTGAGGGTGGAAGTGGGTGCTCCTCCTGTTAGCATTAGTGTAGGTGGGGTGGGTGTCATAGTGAGGTGTCCGGAGGCCGTCAGTCCACAGTGTTGATTCCATGCAGTGTTATTCGTGTGGGGATGAAGTGGAGGGAGGGGGGGGGAGAGAGAGGTAGAGAGACAGAGAGACAGAGACAGAGAGAGAGAGAAGGTGCAGCATGAGGCAGTGTGAGTGGTGGACCATGAGCCTTGTGCAGGGGTCGGTGCTATAACAGATATACAGTGAGTGTGAGGGAGCAGAGAGAATACGGTGACCCTAATCCTGACAGAGTGGGGAAGGTTATTGATGCTTGTCCTGTATTGCTGGGCATTTCTTCAGACCGCAGATACTGCACTGAGCTGGGTGATGAGCTCAGACCATGCTCGATGGGTCTGGTGGTGTGGCCCACTCTGGGAAGAGAATGGTCCCCCTCTGTACTAGCCCATCCACCAGGACCTCCGTGCCCCTGTTGACAAACCGTGGTGTAATTGTCCCTTATCTGCCATGCTCGGGGTAAATTGTGCAGGGCAGCACCTAACAGAGAAAGCTCAATCGTGTGCCCATTGGCCTTTTAAAGATGACATCAGTGTCAGGGATGACGGAATATCCAGGGGCATCTCGGTGATGGTGTGTACCTCCAGCCATGAAGGACTCCATTTACAAAGCTGTAGAACAAGTGCTCATCCAAAACTCTCCATCATCTGACCTCACACCAATCTCCCTTTTTACAATCTTTCTTGGGAAGACAGGCTCATGTTACAGGATGTTATCGAAGTGTCCACATTTCAGCATTCTGAAACCTGGGAACACATCCTTCCATGACACTGTCTCTCAGTCTCCCCCTCTCTGTCTATACCCCAAACCCCTCCCATGTGGTGATATCTAAACTGATACCCCCGCCTGGTCTCCCTGTCAGTGATGTTCACACCCACAGCCCCCCCTTGTCAGGGCAACAATGGGGATATGGAGCTGTAAATGGATGGGAGCTGTACATCCTGTCACTTCCAGCCCCCGGTCTGCAAGTTTTCCAACACTGGGCAGGGATCTAACACAGGGTTACTGAGCATTGCACTGGGGCAGTGTACACAGTCCTACATTTTGGGAGGCTCACTGCTCCTGGTTTACAGATCAATGTACCGGGGTGGGGTACGCAGTCCTACATGCTGGGAGGGTAACTGCTCCTGGTTTACATATCAATGTACTGGGGTGATGTACACAGTCCTACATGCTGGGTGGGTAACTGCCCCTGGGTTACAGATCAATGCACTGGTGTGGCGTACACAGTCCTACATGCTGGGAGGGTAACTGCTCGAGGGTTACAGATCAATGCACTGGGGAGGTGTGCAGAGTCCTACATGCTGGGAGGGTAACTGCTCCTGGGTTACAGACCAATGCACCGGGGTGCTGTAAACAGTCCTACATGCTGGGCGGGTAACTGCTCCAGGTTTGCAAATTAATTCACGGGTGATCACTGCACAGTCCCCTGTGCTGGTCAGTTATTCGGGTTGAGGTTTATAGATACTGCAATGATGTGGTCTGTGCAGCTCCCAATGCTGGATGGATAATTGTTTCAGGTTCACACATTAGTGCCCTGCTGTGGTCTGCACAGCCCCCGGTGTTGGACAGATATCTAGTCCGTGTTTATAGGTCAATGCACTGCTGTGGTCTGCACAGCTCTCGGTGCTGGACAGATGTCTAGCCCGAGTTTATAGATCAATGCACTGCTGTGATCTGCACAGTGTACCCCTATGGACAGATTGCTGGGTTGCACTGACCAGTGTAATGGATGAATCTGGACAGATTGCTGGGTTGTATTGACCAGGACACTGGCCTGGTCTACACAGTGTTCCACGGTGAACAGATATCTCGTCTGGGTGCATGGTGTCTGGGCTGGTTCTATGAGGTGGATTGAGAATATGGTATATCTCACCATTTCAGCTGATCTGGCAGTGCCTTTCGTTCCCATTCCTGTGATTGGACCCTCCGTCTCTCACCCCATTAATGTTACAGTGTGTCCAGGCACAGGATATCATGTTGGTGGGTTAGGGGGAAAGGTCATGGACAGGTCAAGTGGTTACCCGGAACGTTCTGTCCCCGACATTCTATAACTGACATTACACAGAACGTTCTGTCTCCAACATTCCATAACTGTCATTCTCCGGAAGGTTCTGTCCGCGACATTCTATAACTGACATTCCCCGGAACGTTCTATCCCCGACATTCTATAACTGACATTCCCTGGAAAGTTCTGTCCCTGACTTTGTTTGTACACGGCCAGACGTCAGTGAATTGAACAAACAATAAGATCCCGAGGGAAGAGATCCCGTTCCAGGGAGAAGGAGACACTGTTCCGAAGGCCCCTCAGGCAGTTAAAGGGGTGAATCCATTTTCCCTGCGTTTACATTTCTCCACGACACAGGATCGACCACAATTTAGACCAAAATACAGAAATTCCCAAACTCCGTTTGTCTTCAGGAAACTGGGAGAGAATCCTTCAGGACAGCAACGTTCCCTCCCTCTGTATTAGGAACTGGGAAGGAGTGACCTGTGTCTGTTCTCGAGTGATCGAGTGTGTGGGAATGTTCTAGAAACCATCTGTCCTTATGGATGTGTCTCCGTGCGTTTGGGGACGAAAGGTTTCTTGTGGTTTATGTCACATTTTTGTCAGTAATTCAGACCTTCCCATTTGTTATTCCAGCTCCAATTATTTTAATAAATCCCTGAATACAGGGACACATTTGAAAATCTCACTGGGTCCCCGATCAAACGGGTCCCTTTGCCTCCAGGCTGATGGATAATGGATTTGTTTTCCTTCCTCACAGTTAACGTAGTGACCATCTACGTCCTGCTTTATAAAGATTGTGGATTGTCTCCATGTGTCAGACGTTACCTGGGGGCCATGGCAGCGGCGGATCTCCTGGTCATGATCCTCGATCTGATCCTGAGACACATTCCCAATGTTTATCAGGAACAGTTTTATTTCCTGAAGGACTCCGTCCCCGTGTGTAATATCCACGCCGTCCTGCTTTATGCAGCCACTGACTGCTCTGTCTGGTTCACCGTCACTTTCACCTTTGATCGGTTTGTGGCCATTTGTTGCCAGAAGATGAAAAGTAAATATTGCAGTGAGAAAACGGCGGCTGTGGTTCTGGGAGCAGTGACTGTCCTGAGCTGTTTAAAGAACATTTTCTGGTATTTTATGTTCACGGCTCAGTATCGGCTGTCGAACTCCCCCTGGTTTTGTGATGTAACAGACGCTGTTGCAGTCTCCAGTGTCTGGGTCACAATCGAGTTCCTCCACCACATTCTAACCCCGTGTGTCCCATTTCTCCTGATTCTGCTGCTCAATGTTCTCACCGTCAGACACATTTTAGTGACCAGCAGAGCCCGCAGGAGACTCCGCGCTCACACAAATGGGGACGCTCAGTCTGACACTGAAATGAGAAACCGAAAAAAATCCATCATTTTACTGTTTGTGATCTCGGCAAATTTCATCCTGTTATGGTCAACATTCATGTTATATTCTATATGGGCCCGGATGTATGATTTTGGGTATCAGTCTGTGTATCTCGATTGGTTTGTGCTGGAATTGGGCTTCATGCTGCAGCTCCTCAGTTGCTGCACAAACACCGCGATTTATGCCGTGACCCAGACTAAGTTTAGGCAGCAGCTGAATAATGTGTTGAAATATCCCTTCACCCAAATCCATCCATCCATCAAATTCCCTCATTAATCAATCCATCCGGGATTTTCTCATTTCAGTTCAGTGTTTCAGCGATGGAGCAGCCTGTTGCTATGGTAACAGACTGAGGGTAGCGTTGGTTTGTCCATCCTTATCCCCCAGGGGGGTAACAAGGAAACATTTCAATGTTTCTCACAACTCAGAGCCAGTGAGAAAAGGCACCATCCCACTGACTGTATCCATCACTTCCATTTGTAACCAATAAAAATGTTGATTAAAGCGTGCCGAGCAGCAGAGTGACCGATGTTGTTGTGTGTCTTTGTGTTGGAGAAGCTGAGCTGGAGAGAGACAGACTCAGCCCCAAGTCCTGGTCCTTAGGGAAGGGGAGGGCACCGCACCCCAAACTCAGGAGCTGGGTTTAACTCCCTCTGATACCCCCGCACTCCAACCTGACCTCCCCATTTCCTGTCGTGAGTGGGACAGGATTTCAGTTGTTTCATAGGGACTACCCCCCCTCCCCAATCACTGGATCAGAGGGAGAGGGACGCGTCAGGGAGACAGATTGCATCAGAGAGGGAGGGGGGGGCAGGAGGGAAAGAGATTTAGTCAGAGAGAAGCAGTGGGGGATCGAGAGTGAGAGAAGTGGAGAGAGAGTGAAGGAGCAGGTAGAGTCAGAGAGAGCGAGAGGCAAGGGAAAGCTAAGGTGAGGAAGAGAGAGAGAAATGGGGAGGACATAATGAGAGAGGGGTCAGAGAGAGTGGGACAAAGAGAGTGGGAACAGAGAGAGGGGGACTGAGAGGGGGGGGCAGAGAGAGGGGGACAGAGACTGGGGGACAGAGGGGGGTCAGAGAGTGGGGGATAGAGAGAGTGGGGACGGGGGGGCGGACGTGGGACAGAGAGGGAGGTGAAAAAGAGAGGAGGGAGTGAGTGGGGGAAACAGAGAGAGGGGGAAAGAGAGATGAGGACAGAGAGAGGGGACAGAGTGAGGGGGACAGAAAGAGGGGGACAAAGAGAGGGGGACAGAGAGAAAGGGCTGACAAAGTGAACGGGAGAGAGAGGGTAAAGAGAGAGGGCAACAGAGAGAGGGGGACAGAGAGAGGCGGATAGAGAGAGGGGGACAGAGAGAGGAGGACAGAGAGGGGGACAGAGAGCAGGGGGATAGAGAGATGGAGACAGAGAGTGGGGAACAGAGAGAGGGGGACAGAGAGTGGGGTACAGAGAGAGGGAACAGAGAGTGGGGGGTGGAGAGAATGGGGGACAGAGAGAGGAGGGCAGAGAGTGGGGAATGGAGAGTGGGGGTCGGGGGTGGCGGGAGGACAGAGAGGGGGACAGAGTGAGAGAGGGATAAAGGGGGGGACAGAGAGAGGGCTGGGAACGAGAAGGCGGGACGGGGGTGGGGAACAGAGAGGGAGGTCAGAGAGAGGGGGGACAGAGAGGAGAGGGGCGGAGAGGGGAGTGACGGAGCTGGGAGGGACAGAGATGGGGGCAGAGAGAGGGGGGAACAGAGAGAGTGGGGACAGGGAGAAGGGGGACAGAGAGTGAAGGGGACAGAGAAACCGGGGGACAGAGAGAGGGGGGCAGATAGAGGGGGCAGAGAGAGGGGTAATGAGAGACGGGGAGAGAGGGGGCGGACTGAGAGCGGGGGGACAGAGAGAAGGGGGACAGAAAGAAGTGGACAAAGAGAGAGGGGGACCGAGAGAGGGGGACAGAGAGTGGGAGATACAGAGAGGGGGGAGGACAGAGATAGAGAGGGGGACTGAGAGTGGGACAGAGAGGCGGGGACAAAGAGAGGGCTACGACCGAGAAGGGGGGACAGAGAGGGGGACTGACAGAGGGGGAAAGAAAGAAGCGGGGCTAGAGAGAGGGGGACAAAGAGAGAGGAGGACAGAGAGAGAGGGAGGACAGAGAGAGGTGGTACAGAGAGAGGGGGAACAGAGAGAGGGGGGGAAAAGAGGGGGGTACAGTAAGAGAGGGGAGACAGAGAGACGGGGGCGCAGTAGACGGAGGACAGGGGAACGGAGAGAGGTGGGACAGAGAGAGGGGGAAATAGAGAAGTGGACAGAGGGGGCGGACTGAGAGCGGAGGGACAGAGAGAAGGAGGGGCAGAGAGAGAGGGGACCGAGAGAAGGGGACAGAGAGCGGGAGAGATAGAGACAGTTGGGGGGACAGAGAGACTAGGGACAGAGAGAGGGGGACAGAGAGCGGGGTGGCTGGGGGGAAGAGAAAGGGGGACAGAGAAAGGAGGGAACAGAGAGAGAGGGGGGTAGAGAGAGGGGGTCAGAGGGGGAAGAGAGAGGGGTGATAGAAAGGGAGTGGGGACAGAGAGAGGGGAGAAAGAGAGAGAGGGGGGACGGATAGAGAGAGGGGGCAGTGAGAGGGAGGGGCAAAGAAAGAGAGGACAGAGAGAGGGGGGACAGAGAGAAGGGGGACAGAGAGGTGGTGGTCAGACTGAGAGAGGGGGTCAGAGAGAGAGGGGGACAGAAAGTGAGGGGGACAAGAGAGTGGGGGGAGAGAGAGGGTGGAGTGACAGGTGAGAGGGGGAGGAGAGAGAGGGGGACAGAGAGAGGGTCACAGAGAGAGAGAGACAGGGTGGACAGAGAGATGGGGACAGAGGGAGAAGGAGGGACAGAGTGAGAGGGTGACAGAGAGATTGGGGACAGAGTGAAGGGTGACAGAGCGGGTGGGACAGAGAGGGGGGACAGAGAGAGAGTGGGGACAGAGAGAGGGGGGATATTGAGAGAGGGGGACAGGGAGATGGGGGCGAAGAGAGAGGGAGACAGAAAGAGGGGGCAGAGAGAGAGGTGGACAGAGAGAGGGGGGGACAGAGAGAGGGGGGACAGAGAGAGAGGTGGACAGAGAGAGGGGGGACAGAGAGAGAGGGGGACAAAGAGAGGGGGAACAGAGAGAGGGGGCAGAGAGTGGGGGACAGAGAGAGGGGGACAGAGAGGGAGGGAACAGAGAGAGAGTGGGACAAGAGAGTGGGGGGAGTGAGGGAGGGGACAGATGGGGAGAGAGAGGGGTGTATAGAGAGGGGTCAGAGAGAGGAGGACAGAGAGAGGTGGACAGAGAGAGGGGGGACAGAGATAGAGGTGGACAGAGAGAGGGGGGACAGAGAGAGAGGGGGACAAAGAGAGGGGGAACAGAGAGAGGGGGCAGAGAGTGGGGAACAGAGAGAGGTGGACAGAGAGTGGGGGACAGAGAGAGGTGGACAGAGAGAGGGGACGACAGAGAGAGAGGGGGACTAAGAGAGGGGGAACAGAGAGAGTGGGCAGAGAGTGAAGGACAGAGAGAGGGGGACAGAGAGTGGGGGACAGAGGGGTGGACGAGGGAGAGAGTGGGGGACAGAGGGGAGAACGGGTAGACAGAGAGGGAGGTGACAGAGAGAGGAGGGAGTGAGAGGGGGGCACAGAGACGGGGGTACAGAGAGCACGTGGGGACAGAGAGAACGGCAGAGAGAGGGTGACAGAGAGAGGGGGACAAAGAGAGGGGGACAGAGATAGGGGACAGAGAGAGAGGGGGTACAGAGCGAGGGGGATAAAGAGAGGGGGACAGAGAGTGAGGGGACAGAGAGAATGGGCGAGAGAGGGGGGACAGAGAGAGTGAGGGGACAGAGAGAGGGGGTACATAGAGAGGGCTGGGAACGAGAAAGCGGGAAGGGGTGCTGAGAGGGGGTCAAAAGAGGGGGGACAGAGAGAGTTTGACAGAGAGGGGAGGGACGGAGATGGGGGACAGAGATGGGGGCGGAGGGAGGGGGAAACAGAGAGAATGGGGACAGGGAGAAGGGGGACAGAGAGTGAAGGGGACAGAGAGACGGGGACAGAGAGGGGGGGAAGATTGGGGGGGCAGAGAGAGAGAGGGGGAGCGGGAGGGGGACAGAGAGAGAGGGGGGGAGCGGGAGGGGGACAGAGGAAGGGGGGACAGAGAGAGAGGGAGGTCAGAGTCAGGGGGAAAGAGAGATTGGGGACAGAGAGAGCGTGGGACAGAGAGAGGCGGACAGAGAGAGAGAGGGGGACAAGAGAGTGGAGGGAGCGAGGTAGGGGAGAGATGGGGAGAGAAAGGGGTGTATAGAGAGGGGTCAGAGAGTGGGGGACAGAGAGAGGGGGACTGAGAGAGAGGGGGGACAGAGAGAGCGGGACAAAGAGAGGGGGAACAGAAAGAGGGGGACAGAGACTGGGGGAGAGAGAGAGAGGGGACAGAGAGAGGGGTTCAGAGAGAGGGCGATTGAGAAAGGGGGACAGAGAGTGGGGGATGGAGAGAATGGGGGACAGAGGGGGGGACGGGGGAGAGAGTGGGCGTCAGAGGGGGGGATAGGAAAACAGAGAGGGAGCTGAGAGAGAGGAGGGAGTGAGAGGGGGACAGAGAGACGGGGGGGGCAGAGAGCGCGTGGAGACAGAGTGGGGGACAGAGAGAGAGGGGGACAGAGAGAGCGGGACAGAGAGATGAGGACAGAGAGAACGGGAGAGAGGGGGGGACAGAGAGTGGGAACAGAGAAAGAGGGAGACAAAGAGAGGGGGACAGAGAGTGGGGGATGGAGAGAGTGGGGGACAGAGGGCGGGACGGGGGGACAGAGAGGGAGGTAATAGAGAGAGGACGGAGTGAGATGGGGACACACAGAGAGGGGGGACAGAGAGAGCATGGGGACAGAGAAGGGGACAGAGAGAGAGAGGGGGACAGAGAGAGAGGGATGGAGAGAGGGGGGCCAGAGAGAGCATGGGGACAGAGAGAGGGGGTACATAGAGATGGCTGGGACCGAGAAGGCGGGAAGGGGAGTGACAGAGAGGGGGGTCAGAGAGAGAGGGGCGACAGAGAGAGGGTGACAGAGAGGGGAGGGACGAAGATGGAGACAGAGATGGGGGCAGAGAGAGAGGGGAACAGAGAGAGTGGGGACAGAGAGAAGAGTGACAGAGAGTGAAGGGGACAGAGAGACGTGGGACAGAGAGGGGGGACAGATAGAGGGGGGCAGAGAGAGGGGTAGAGAGAGGGGGAACAGGGAGAGGGGGTGACAGATAGGGGGTACAGAGAGAGGGGAGACAGAGAGGGGGAAAAGAGAGAGAGGGGGACAGAGAGAGGGGGACAGAGGAAGAAGGGGAACAGAGAGAGGGTGGTCAGAGTCAGGGGGACAGAGTGAGAGAGACCGAGAGAGGGACAGAGAGAGAGGGACAGAGAGAGGGCTGGGACCGAGAAGCGGGGGACAGAGAGAGGGGGGGGAAAGAGAGAGGGGGACAGAGAGAGTGGGAGACAGAGAGAGAGGGAGGACAGAGAGAGGTGGTACAGAGAGAGGGGGGACAGAGAGGGGGGGAAAGAGGGGGTGTACCGGGTGAAGGGGGTCAGGGAGAGGGGACAGAGAGAGTGGGGACAGTAAGAGATGGGAGACAGAGAGACGGGGATGCAGTAGAGGGACGGACAGGGGGACAGAGAGGGAGGGACAGAGAGAGGGGGAAAGAGAGAAGGGGACAGAGGGGGCAGACTGAGAGTGGAGGGACGAGAGATGGAGGGGCAGAAAGAGAGGGAACCGAGAGAGGGGGACAGAGAGAGGTGGGGGGACAGAGAGAGTGGGGGTCACAGAGAGAGGGCGGCAGAGGGGGCAGAGAGAGGTGTACAAAGAGAGGGGAACGGGGGGGTACAGAGAGAGGGGGTACAATTAGGGAGGGGGGACAGAGAGAGAGGGGGGGACAAAGAGTGAAGGGGACAGAGAGAGTGAGGACAGAGAGATGGAAACAAAGAGAGGGGGACAGAGAGAGGGGGACAGAGAGCGGGGGGATGGGCGTGCAGACAAAAAGGGACAGAGAGAGGAGGGAACGGAAGGAGAGGGGGACAGAGAGGGGGGCCAGAGGGGGAAGAGAGAGGGGTGACAGAGAGAGAGTGGGGACAGAGAGAGGAGGGACAGAGAGAGGGGGTGCCAGAGAGAGGGAAGAATCAGAGTGAGGGGGGAAGGAGAGAGAGAGGGGGGGGACAGAGAGAGGGAGGGGCAAAGAAAGAGGGGACAGAGAGAGGAGGACAGATAGAAGGGGGACAGAGGGAAGGGGGACAGAGAGGGGGCGTTCAGAGAGAGATGGGGGATCAGAGAGAGAGGGGGAGAGATAGAAAGGGGGACAAGAGAGTGGGGGGAGAAAGAGGGTGTAGTGACAGGGGAGAGAGAGGGGTAGAGAGAGGGGGAAGAGAGGGGGACAGAGAGAGGGGTGCAGAGAGAGGGGAACAGAGAGAGGGGTGGACAGAGAGATGGGACAGAGGGAGAGGGAGGGACAGAGTGAGAATGTGACAGAGAGAGTGGGGACAGCGAGTGGGGGACAGAGAGTGGGGGACAGAGAGTGATGGATGGAGAGAGTGAGAGACAAAGAGAGGGGGACAGAGAGTGGAGGGATGGAGAGAGTGGGGGACAGAGGGCGGGACGGGGTGACAGAGAGGGAGATAATAAGAGAGGACGGAGTGAGATGGGGACACAGAGAGAGGGGGGACAGAGAGAGGATGGCGACAGAGAGGGGGACAGAGAGAGAGAGAGAGTGGGACAGAGAGAGTGAGGGGACAGAGAGAGGGGGTACATAGAGATGGCTGGGATCGAGAAGGCGGGAAGGGGAGTGACAGAGAGGGGGGTCAGAGAGAGGGGCGACAGAGAGAAGGTGACAGAGAGGGGAGGGACAGAGATGGGGACAGAGATGGGGGCAGAGAGAGGGGGGATCAGAGAGAGTGGGGACAGAGAGTAAAGGGGACAGAGAGGGGGGACAGAGAGAGAGGGGGGACAGAGAGAGGGGGACAGAGGAAGAAGTGGAACAGAGAGAGGGTGGTCAGAGTCAAGGGGACAGAGTGAGAGGGACCCAGAGAGGGACAGGGAGAGGGGGACAGAGAGAGGGCTGGGACCGAGAAGCGGGGGACAGAGAGGGGAGGGGGGGAGGGAAAGAGAGAGGGAGACAGAGAGAGAGGGAGACAGAGAGAGAGGGAGGACAGAGAGAGGTGGTACAGAGAGAGGGGGACAGAGAACGGGGGAAAGAGGGGGTGTACATGGTGAAGCGGGGACAGGGAGAGGGGACAGAGAGAGTGGGGACAGTAAGAGATGGGAGACAGAGAGACGGGGATGCAGTAGCGGGACGGACAGGGGACAGAGAGGGAGGGACAGAGAAAGGGGGAAAGAGAGAAGGGGACAGAGGGGGCAGACTTAGAGTGGGGGGAAAGAGAGAAGGACGGGCAGAAAGTGAGGGAACCGACAGAGGGGGACAGAGAGCGGGAGAGACAGAGAGAGGTGGGGGGACAGAGAGAGTGGGGGTCACAGAGACAGGGCGGCAGAGGGGGCAGAGAGAGGTGTACAAAGAGAGGGGAACAGGGGGGTACAGAGAGAGGGGGGGACAATTAGGGAAGGGGGGACAGAGAGAGAGGGGGGACAAAGAGAGAAGGGGACAGAGTGAGTGGGAACAGAGAGAGGGAAACAAAGAGGGGGGACAGAGAGAGGGACAGAGAGCGGGGGGATGGGGGTGCAGACAAAGAGGGACCGAGAGAGGAGTGAACTGAAGGAGAGGGATTCAGAGAGGGGGGCCAGAGGGGGAAGAGAGAGGGGTGACAGAAAGGGAGTGGGGACAGAGAGAGGGCGGGCTAGAGAGAGGGGAGAATGAGAGTGAGGGGGGAAGGAGAGAGAGAGAGGGGGGTAGAGAGAGGGAGGGGCAAAGAAAGAGGGGACAGAGAGAGGGGAGACAGATAGAAAGGGGACAGAGGGAAGGGGGACAGAGAGGGGGCGGTCAGAGAGCATTGGGGGATCAGTGAGAGAGGGGGAGAGATAGAAAGGGGGACAAGAGAGTGGGGCAGAAAGAGGGTGGAGTGACAGGGGAGAGAGAGGGGTAGAGAGAGGGGGAAGAGAGGGGGACAGAGAGAGGGGTGCAGAGAGTGGGGGGACAGAGAGAGGGGACAGAGGGAGAGGGGTGACGGGGGGACAGAGAGAGAGGGGGTCAGAGAGAGAGAGGACAGAGAGAGCGGGGGGACAGAGAGAGAGGGGATAGAGAGAGTGGGGACAGAGAGGGGGCGGTCAGAGTGAGAGAGGGGGTCAGAGAGGGAGGGGGACAGAGAGAGAGGGGAACAAGAGAGTGGGGGGAGAGAGAGGGTGGAGAAATAGGGGATAGAGAGGGGGGTAGAGATAGGGGAAGAGAAAGAGGCGGACAGAGAGAAGGGTGCAGAGAGTGGGGGGACAGAGAGTGGGGAACAGAGAGGGGGTACAGAGAGAGAGGGGTGGACAGATAAATGGGGACAGAGGGAGAGGGAGGCACAGAGTGAGAAGGTGACAGAGAGAGTGGGGAGAGAGAGGAGGGTGACAGAGCGGGGGGTACAGAGAGAGGGGACAGAGAGAGGGGGACCGAGAGAGAGTGGGGACAGGGAGTGGGGGGATGGGGGTGCAGACAAAGAGGGACCGAGAGAGGAGTGAACTGAAGGAGAGGGATTCAGAGAGGGGGGCCAGAGGGGGAAGAGAGAGGGGTGACAGAAAGGGAGTGGGGACAGAGAGAGGGCGGGCTAGAGAGAGGGGAGAATGAGAGTGAGGGGGGAAGGAGAGAGAGAGAGGGGGGTAGAGAGAGGGAGGGGCAAAGAAAGAGGGGACAGAGAGAGGGGAGACAGATAGAAAGGGGACAGAGGGAAGGGGGACAGAGAGGGGGCGGTCAGAGAGCATTGGGGGATCAGTGAGAGAGGGGGAGAGATAGAAAGGGGGACAAGAGAGTGGGGCAGAAAGAGGGTGGAGTGACAGGGGAGAGAGAGGGGTAGAGAGAGGGGGAAGAGAGGGGGACAGAGAGAGGGGTGCAGAGAGTGGGGGGACAGAGAGAGGGGACAGAGGGAGAGGGGTGACGGGGGGACAGAGAGAGAGGGGGTCAGAGAGAGAGAGGACAGAGAGAGCGGGGGGACAGAGAGAGAGGGGATAGAGAGAGTGGGGACAGAGAGGGGGCGGTCAGAGTGAGAGAGGGGGTCAGAGAGGGAGGGGGACAGAGAGAGAGGGGAACAAGAGAGTGGGGGGAGAGAGAGGGTGGAGAAATAGGGGATAGAGAGGGGGGTAGAGATAGGGGAAGAGAAAGAGGCGGACAGAGAGAAGGGTGCAGAGAGTGGGGGGACAGAGAGTGGGGAACAGAGAGGGGGTACAGAGAGAGAGGGGTGGACAGATAAATGGGGACAGAGGGAGAGGGAGGCACAGAGTGAGAAGGTGACAGAGAGAGTGGGGAGAGAGAGGAGGGTGACAGAGCGGGGGGTACAGAGAGAGGGGACAGAGAGAGGGGGACCGAGAGAGAGTGGGGACAGGGAGTGGGGGGACATTGAGAGAGGGGGGGAAAGAGAGAGGGGGCGCAGAGAGAGGGGGACAGAAAGAAGGGGGCTAATAGACCGGGAGAAAGAAAGAGAGTGAAAGGGAGAGGGGGACAGAGGGGACGGACAGAGAGAGGGTGGGACAGAGAGGGGGGAGCAGAGAGGGAGGACAAGAGAGTGGAGGAGCGAGGTAGAGGAGAGATGGGGAGAGAGAGGGGGTAAAGAGAGGGGGAAGAGAGAGAGGGTGGACAGAGACAGGAGGACAGAGAGAGGAGGACAGAGAGAGAGGGGTGGAGAGAGAGAATGGGGGCAGAGAGGAGGTTGACAGAGAGAGGGAGGACAGACAGAAGGGTGACAGGGAGAGGGGGGACAGAGAGGGGGGACAGAGAGGGGAGGGATTGAGAGGGGGACAGAGAGAGGGCGAACAGTGAGAGAGGAGGGGCAGAGAGAGGGGGTGCAGAGGGGGGATTGAGAGGGGGGACAGAGAGAGAGGCGACGTGGGGGGGGACAGAGAGACGGGGACAGAGAGGGGGACAGAGAGATGGGGACAGAGAGAGGTGGAACAGCGGGATGGGGACAGAGAGAGGAGGAACAGAGAGAAGACAGAGAGAGTGGGATGCAGAGGGGGGACATAGAGGGGAGGGATGGAGAGAGGAGGGTCACAGGGAGGGACAGAGAGAGATGGGGACAGAGGAAGAGGGGGCACAGACAGTTGGGCGACAGAGAGTGGGGGGACAGAGAGAGGGGGACAGAGAAATGGGGTCAGAGAGAGAGGGGTCAGAGAGGGGCGACAGAGAGAGGCGGGCAGAGAGAGGGGGACAGAGAGATGAGGACAGAGAGAGGGGAACGAAGAGAGAGGGGGGACAGAGAGTGGGGGACAGAGAGAGAGGGGATAGAGAGAGGGGGGACAGAGAGAGGGGAACGGAGAGAGAGGGGTGACGGGAGCGGAAAGGGTGTTGACAGAGAGAGGACAGAGACAGGGGAACCGAGAGAGAGGGGGCACAGAGATAGGGGGACAGAAAGAGGGGAACGGTGAGAGAGAGGGGACACAGAGGGGGGACAGAGAGAGGGGAACGGAGAGAGAACGGGGACAGAGAGGGTGGGACAGAGAGAGGGGGGAGAGACAAAGGGGACAGAGAGAGGGCAACGGAGAGAGAGGGGAGAGAGAGAGGGAGGACAGAGAGAGGGCGAAAAAGAGGAGGGGGACAGAGAGAGGAGGAACAGAGAGAAGGGACAGAGAGAGTGGGATGGAGAGGGGGGACATAGAGAGGAGGGATGGCGAGAGGAGGGTCCGAGGGAGGGACAGAGAGAGATGGGTACAGAGGAAGAGGGGGCACAGACAGTTGGGCGACAGAGAGTGGGGGGACAGAGAAATGGGGTCAGAGAGAGAGGGGTCAGAGAGGGGGCGACAAAGAGAGGCGGGCAGAGAGAGGGGGACAGAGAGAGAGGGACAGAGAAAAAGGGGTTAGAGAGTTAGTGGGAGAGCGGGGTAGAAGGAGGGGCGAGGGAGCGAGAGGAAAAGAGGGGAGGGGGAGAGTGAGCTGGACAGAGTGAGGGGGAGAGAGAGGGGGGGAGAGAGAGAGCAGCACGGAGAGGGGGCAGGGAGAGGGAGCAGAGAGAGGTGGCCGAGAGAGATTGCAGAGGGAGGGATCGAGCAAAGAAAGAGGGTGAGAATGTGGGAGAGAGAGGGGAGAAAGAGGGGAGAGTGAGAGGGTGAGAGAGGTAGGGAGTGAGAGACGGAGAGAGAGAGAGAGGCGACAGATTTAGGCGACAGATTTAGTGAAGAGCGAGGGGGAGAGAGAGTTTGAGGGGTAGAGAGAGAGGGTGAGCGGGGTAGAGAGAGTTCTGATAGAGACAGGGGATGAGAGAGTGTGGTAGAGAGAGGGGAGAGGGAGGGGGAGAGCAGGGGAGACGAGAGAGGGGTTAGAGGGGCGAGAGTGGGCGACAGAGAGGGGAGAGTTGGGGGGAGAGAGGTGGAGACAGAGGGGGAGAGCGATGGGGAGGGGGGAGAGACGGAGGGAGAGAGAGGGGGAGGGAGATGAAGGGAGCGAGGGAGTGGATTAGAGATGGGGCAGAAAGGGGGAGAGATGGGGGAGAGAGTGGGGGAGAGACTGGAGGAGAGAATGGGGGAGTGAGTGGAGGGAGAGAATGTGGGGAGAGAGTGTGGGAGAAGGGTAGAGAGTGAGGGAGAGAGTGGGGGATAGAGTGGGGCAGAGTGAGAGGGTGAGAGAAGGAGTGAGTGAGAGCGGGAGAGAGAGGGGAGAAGGTTCGGTGGCAGAGTGGGGAGATAGTTAGTGAAGAGAGAGGCGGAGAGAGAGTGAGGGGGTATAGAGAGAGGGGGTAGAGAGAGGGTGAAGCGCGGGGAGAGCGAATGAGAGGGGATGAGAGGGGGAGGGAGAGCGAGGTGACAGAGTGAGGGGAGAGAGGGAAGGGCAGAGAGAGAGGGGCTCGAGAGACAGGTGTGAGAGAGGGAGAGAGGGAGGGGAGAGAAGGGAGGGGAGAGAATGAGGGGAAGTGAAGGTGAGAGAGAGAGAGGAGAAAGAAAGGGAGAGAAAGGGAGTGGGGAGGGAGACCGGGTGAGAGAGGGAGGGGGAGAGAGAGAGACGGGAGACAGAGGGGAGAGAGAGAGAGGGGACAGAGAGGGGGGAGAGAAAGAGGGGGAGAGAGAGAGGGTGGAGAGCGAGAGGGGGAGAGAGTGGGGTGAGAGATTGGTGCGAGAGAGGGGGAAAGAGAGAGGGGGAGAGGGAGGGGAAAGAGTGAGGGGAAGAGAGAGGGTGAGTGAGAGGGGGAGAGAGAGGGGGAGATGGAGAGAGGGGGGTCAATGAATGGGAGATAGAAGATGGAGAGGGGAGAGATAGAGGGGAGAGAGACAGAGAGAGAACGGGTTGAGAGACAGGGGTAGAGAAGTGGAGTAGTGAAAAGGATAAAAAGAGAGGGGGAGAGAAGTGGGGTGAGAGAGAGGGCGAGAGAGGGGGACAGGGAGTGGGAGAGAGAGAAGGGGAGAGAGGGAGGGGGAGAGAGGGAGGGCGGAGAGAGTGGGGGAGAGCGAGTAAGGGAGAGTGAGTGGGTAGAGAGAGAGACAGAGGGAGAGAGAAAGGGGGAGAGAGATGTGAGAGAAATGTGATAGAGAGGGTAGAGAGGAGAGGGGGAGAGAGAGGGGACGAGGGAGGGGGCGAGAGCGGGGAGAGAGAGAGGTGGGAGAGAGAGAGAAGCTGGGGGAGAGACAATGATGGGGGAGAGAGAGAAGTAGGCGAGACAGAGGTAGGGGAGAGAGAGAGGTGAGTGAGAGAGAGGTGTGGGTGAGAGAGGTCGGGGAAAGAGAGAGAGGGGAAGAGAGAGGAGGAAAGTGATAGAGGGGAAGAAGGGCAAGGGCAGAGAAATGGAGGGCGAAAGAGGGGAGTAGGGCCAATGGAGAGGGGTCAAGGGAGAGGGCGGAGAGAGGAGGGGGAGAGAGAGGGGGAGAGAGGGGAGAGAGGAGGGGGAGAGAGAGATGGGGAGAGAGGGGGAGGGGGGGAGAGAGAGATGGGGAGACAGAGGGGGGAGAGAGAGCGGGGAGAGAGAGAGGAGAGAGGGAGGAGGCAAGGTAGAGGGAGAGTGAGAGGTCAGTGAAACTGGCAGAGAGAGGGAGAAAAAGAGAGGAAGGGAGAGGTGGAGAGCAAGTGAGAAAGCAAGGGGCGAGAGAGGGTGACGAGCGAGAGGGAAGACAGAGAGAGGGGAGGGAGAGGGGGAGAAAGAGAGGTGAGAGAGGGGAGAGAGAGGGGGGAGATTGAGTGGGGGGATTGAGTGGGGGGATTGAGTGGGGGGATTGAGTGGGGGGATAGAGAGTGTCGAGAGTGTGGGGAGGGGGGAGAGGGGGGTAAAGAGTGGGGGAGAGAGAGAGGGAGGGAGTGAGAAGGGGAGGGGTAGAGGGAGTGAGGTGACAGAGTGAGGGGGTCAAAAGAGGGGGCGAGAGAGGGGGAGACAGGAAGGTGAGAGAGGGAGGGGGAGAGAGGGAGGGGGAGAGAGAGAGGGGTGGAGACGAGGAGTGGGGAGAGAGTGGGGGAGAGAGAGGGGGAGAGAGAGGGGGAGAAAGAGAAAGGTAAGAGTGAGGCAAGAGAGGAGGCAAGAGATGGAAAAAGAGAGAGGGAGAGAGAGAGGGCGATAGCGAGGGGGGAGCGAGAGACAGAGCGTGGGGAGAGAGGGGTGGCAGAACGGGGGGGGAAGACAGGGGGGGAGACAGAGAGTGGGGAGAGAGTGGGGAAGAGAGGGGGGAGATGGAGATAGAAGAGACGGAGAGATGTGACAGGGAAGAAGGAGAGGGGAGAAAGAGTGGAGAGAGAGAGGAGAGAGAGACGGGGGTAGAGAGGCAGGGGTAGAGAGAGGTGAGTATTGAGAAGGATAAAGAGAGAGGGTGGAGAGAGAAGTGGGTGGGGGGCGAGAGAGGGGGACAGGGGGAGTGGGAGAGAGTGAGGGAGAGAGTGAGGGGGAAAGAGGGAATGGGAGAGAGGGGAGAGAGAGGGGAGAGAGAGGTGGTGAGAGAGAGAGGTGAGGGAGATAGAGAGGTAAGTGAGAGAGAGGTGGGGGAAAGAAAGAGAGGAGGAAGAAAGAGCGAGGGAAGAGAGAGGGGCAGAGAGAGAGGGAAAGATAAGGGGCGAGATAAGGGGGAGAGATTGGGGGAGAGATTGGGGAGAGATGGGGGAGAGGGACCGGGAGGGATAGGGGAGAGAGAAGGGGAGAGAAAAGGGGAAAGAGAAGGGGAAAGATAGGGGAGAGAGCGCGGATAGAGAGAGATGGATTAGAGAGAGAGAGAACGGGACAGAAAGGGGTCGAGTGCAGGGGTCGAGAGAGGGGGTCGAGAAGGGGGAGTCGAGTGAGGGCTTTCGAAGGGAGCGGTTGTGAGAGGTGTGTCGAGAGAGGGGGGCCAGTGAGGGGGTCGAGAGAAGAGGACTGAGAGACGGGGGTCGAGAGAGTGGGTCGATAGGCGGAGAGTGAGGGGAGGGGGAGAGGGTGGGGGGGAGAAAGGGGGCAGAGAGGGGGTAGAGATGGGGAGAAAATGAGAGAGAGTGGAGAGAGAGAGTGAAGGGTGAGAGATGGGGAGAGCGAGGTGTGAGCAAGAGAGACGGGTGGGAGAGTGGGTGAGCGAGAGACAGACAGAGAGAGGTGCAAGTGTGAGTGAGTGAGTGAGGGGACGGAAATGAGCGAGAGTCTGAGAGATCGAGAGAGAGTGCGCGATAAGGGGACAAGAGAGACAAAGAGAGAGAGAGAAAGATAGAAAGAGGGGGAGCGCGAGATAGGGAAAGATACAAGGTGAGCTAGAGAGGGAGGGACATGAGTGAGAGGCACGCGAGGGGGGGAGAGAGAGTCAGGTGAGAGAGAGGGATGAGGTGGAGAGTGAGTGAGTGGGTGAGAGAGAGAGTGTGTGAGGGGAAGAGAGATAGAAAGAGAAGGTGAGAGTGGGGCTGAGAGAGAATGAGAGGGAGAGAGTGAGAGATAGATAGTGAGGGAGTGAGAGACGGGATCGAGAAAAGGAGACAGAGAGTCTGAGAGAGAGAGAGAGAGATGTCTCAGGGAGGATCAGTCCAGCAGAGGTGAGAACAGGATCCTTACAAGATGGTGGGAATGAAAACTAGAATGTAGCTGTTCCTTACCCAGCTCTGTGGCCATGTCCTGTCTTCCAGGTTTGAATACAGAAGGTCACTAAGCCGCTCTGTGCTGTTTACTGTGAGTGATCTTGCCGGCTGCAGGATTTACTGAAGGCTCCAGACCTCCCTCTCCATCTCTCTCTGGCTGACCAAGCGTCTTTGATGCGGTAAAGGACGAGACAGGAGTTAGGAATTCGGCTGAGACAGAACATCCTGATTACCTGCAGGAGACATAGAAATAGACAGAATGGGAAGTTAGACTGATGCAGTGAGGTTTACACATGGAGGATCTGGAAAATCCCTGTCTCCATCCCTGGCCTGTGCTGCTGTGTCTCTCGAGAATGTGGATTTCCATTGGCTCAGGATCTGGAGTAGCTGCAAGAGTGAGAGACACTGACAGAGGCAGCAATTAGACCCACACAGTGAGGGATACCACATGGAGAGAGACTGAGTGATATCACCAGAGTGCTGGAAGGTGTCAGGATCACACAATGATCATGATGAAAGGGTTGTGATTCATGGTGCACGGGGATCAGTACTCACTGACGGGTGACTTATGAGTGGGACAGGTGATGGCCTCGTGCTATTTTTACTCAACTGTTCATCCAGATGTTAATGACGGTGTCCAGTATAACCCATCTAACTGCTTAATATCCTTTTAGGAAGGAATTCTGTTATAGGCAGCGGGTCTGGCCTTCACATGATCCAGACCCAGAGCGATGGAATTGACTCTAAACTGCTCTCTGTAATCATCCAGCAAGTCACTCAGCTCAAGGGCAGCTCAGGGTGGGCATGCGATGTTGGCCAGCCAGAGACAGTAACATCCCATGAGTGAATTAAACATAACACTGCTGGGAAATGTCCCTTAGGTTCCTTTTATATCTTTCCCCTCTCATCCTGAACCTAGGCCCTTCAGTTCTGGACTACCCCACCCCTGGGAGCAGTGTCCTGGCCAATCATGTCGGTAGGCTTATGTGCAGGACTTTAAGCTGACAGATAGGATGCAGAGGATTCAGGTGAAAGGAGCTTTCCAAATCCAAAGAGAAATGGCAATGTAGCTGAAGACAAGCAGAAAGGAACAGGAAGAGACAGAGTTTAACAGAAACTGAAAACCAGTGAATTGGACTGTGACAAGACATTGTGGAAAGAGTCAATTGTAATGTTCTTTTTTGGACTGGATAAAGTCTCTGCAATAAGGTGGATGGACCGTGGCACAGAGATAAATGAGATTTCGTGGTGACAGGGTGAACGAAATGAATATTCCATTGTACACCTCCTTGAGGGGTGTCAGGGAGTGCAGGATGGGTAACCCTGACATTAATGTGTAACAAAGGCATTACAGAGAAAGCATTTGGCCTCAGATGATGAAGCTGAATCAGTCTGAATGCAGATTCTTGGTAACACGTGTCAAAAACACAAGCAGGAGAACAGTTTAGAGGCTGCCTAACAACATTTCATTGCTCAGACCTGTTTCACATTCCAGTGTATTCCTGTGAACTGCAAAGGTACTGTGATAATTCTGGGAGACTTCAGTCTTTGTATAATCTGGGGCAGTCACATCGGCAAAAGTGATGTTCTCCGAACTCCTCTTTGAATGTTTGTGTCAGTGTTTCTTTGAATAACACGTTGTGCAAATGGCCAGGGACGTGACTATCTCAGATCGACCGTTGGGTGATGACGCTGAGGGAAGGAGTAATGTCACACTGAGATATCCTCTGGGAAATTGTAGTGTAGTGGAATTCAGTGAGATAATGGATTTTTAAAGTGACCATAAAGCACACCCAACAATCACAACCAAAGCCATTGACATGTGTTTGAGAGGAGAACTGACCAAAGCAACCAGGGGAAACAGTGAAGTGTATGGTTGGAAATGGACAGTACAAAACATTTACAGTCATAGAGATGTACAGCACAGAAACAGGGCCTTCAGTCCAACTCATCCACACCATCCACATATCCTAACATAATCTCGTCACATTTGCCAGCACTTGGCCCAAATCCCTCTCAGCCCTTCCTGTTCGGATACCCATCCAGATGCCTTTTAAATGAAGTAATTGTACCAGTCTCCACCACTTCATCTGGCAGGTCATTCCATACACGCAACACCCTTCACGTCAAAACGTTGTCCCTTAGGTTCCTTTTATATCTTTCCCCTCTCATCCTGAACCTAGGCCCTCCAGTTCTGGACGAACCCACCCCAGGGAAAAGACTGTGTCTGTTAATCCTATCCATGCCTCTCATGGTTTTATAAACCTCCATATGGGTTACCCCTCAGCCTCAGACATTCCAGGGAAAACGTCCCCAGCCCATTTAACCTCTCCCTTTCACTCAAATCCTCCAATGCTGTCAGCGTCTTTGCAAATCTTTTCTGAACCCTTTCAATTTACACAACATCATTCCGATAGGGAGGAGACTAGAATTGCACGCAATATTCCAAAACTGGCTTATCCAATGTCCTGTACAGCCACAACATGACCTCCCAACTCCTCTACTCAATGTAGTGATTCGTAATCACAAGCAAACCAAACACCTTCTTCACGATCCTATCGACCCACAATTCTCCTTTCAAGGAACAATGAACCTGCACTCCAAGGTCTCTTTGTTCAGAAACACTCCCTGGGACCTTAACATTAAGTGTATCAGTCCTGCGAAGAGTTGCTTTCCCAAAATGTATCACCTCCCATTTATCTAAATTAAGCTCCATCTCCCACCCCTCAGCCCATTGGCCCATCAGTTCACCATCCCGTTGTAATGTGAAGTAACATTCTTCACTGTCCACGACAACTACAATTTTGGTGTCATCTGCAAACTTACTAACTCTACCTGCTGTGTTTACATTCAAATCATTTATATAATTAATGGAAAGTAGTGGAGAAAGCACCGATCCTTGTGGCACTCCACTGGTCACAGGTCTCCAGTCTGAAAAGAACACCCTCCACAACCACCGTCTGTCTTCTACCTTCGTGCCAGTTCTGTATCCAAATGGCTGGTTTTCCCTGTATTCCATGAGATCTATCCTTGCTCTCCAATCTCCCATGTGGAAACATTTCGAACACCTTACTGAAGTCCAGATCACTCACATCCACCGCGCTGCCCTCATCAATCCTTTTGTTACTTCTTCAAAAAACTCTATCTTGAGCCATGATTTCCCACGCACAATGCAATGCTGACTATCCCCAATTAGACATTGCCTTTCTAAACACATGTAATTCCTGTCCCTCATGTATACATCTTTCCACGTGACCATGACTGACGTCAGGTGAACCAGTCTGTCGTTCCCTGGCTTGTCCTTACCACCCGTCTTAAACAGTGGTACCACGTTAGCCCAACCTGCAGTCTTCTGGCACCTCACCTGTGTCTATCGATGATACAAATATTTCAGCAAAGGGCACAGCAATCACTTCTCTAGCTTCCCACAGAGATCGAGAGTATACCTGACAAGGTCCTGGGGATTTATCCATCTTTAACCATTTCAAGAGATCCAACACCTCCTCCTCTGTAATATGGACATTTTGCAAGATGACATCATCTACTCCCCAATGCTATTTCCAAAACAATCATTCTATTCTACATCTTCCATGTCCTTCTCGACAGGAAATACTTGTTCGGTATTTTCTCAATCTCCTGCAACTCCACGTGCAGGCTGTCTTGATCTTTGAGGGCCCTATTGTCTCCCCAGTGACCCTTTGGCCTTTATGCATTTGTAAAAGATCTTTGGATTCTCCTTAACCCTATTTGTTCAAGCAATCTCATGTCCCCTTTTTGCCCTCCTGATTTCCCTCTAACCCTACACAACACTACAATCTCGCCCTCCCTGAGTGATCCCTACCCAACACTGCACTCAACCCCTCCCTGACTGATCCCTACCCAACACTGCAATCTCCTCCTCCCTGAGTGATCCCTACCCAACACTGCACTCAACCCCTCCCTGACTGATCCCTACCCAACACTGCAATCTCCCCCTCACTGACTGATCCCTACCCAACACTGCACTCAACCCCTCCCTGACTGATCCCTACCAAACACTGCAATCTCCCCCTCACTGACTGATCCCTACCCAACACTGCAATCTCCCCCTCCCTGACTGATTCCTACCCAACACTGCAATCTCCCCCTCCCTGACTGACCCCCACCCAACGAAGTAATCTCCCCCTCCTGACCCATCTCTCCCAGATCAGGTGAGAGGGATGCAGGTATTAATAATTAATCCTGTCCTATGTGTATTTTTATGTATTAGAATGTATGAACGTGGACAAATCACCTGACCAAATATATCCAACAACACTGCAAGAGGTGAGAGAAGAAATTGTGGGGTCCCTGGCTGAACTTTTTGCATCAACATTGCCTACGGGTGAAGTCCCAGATTTTGGAGGGCAGCAAATGTTGTGCCCTTATTCGAGAAGGGCTGCAAAGGAAAACCTGGGAACTATAGAACAGTAAACCCAACATCCATGGTAAGTAAATTACTTGAGAAGATGCTCTGCATTTGGAAATACAACATTTAATTGGGAGTAGTCAGCATAGCCTTGTGTGTGGGAGACTAGTCCTCACAAATTTGTCAGCGTTCTTTGATGAAGTGATCAGGAAGTTTGACGAGGGCAGGCCAGTACATGTAGACTCTACAGACTTGAGGAAGGCCTTTGATAAGGTTCCACATGGTACCTTGCTCTGTAAGGTTAGATCGCATGGAATCCAGGGTCCGTTAGCAAACTGAGTACACAATTGGCTTGATGGTAGGAAGCAGAGGGAAACAGTCAGACTGGAGGTCTGTGACTAGTGGTGTGCCTCAGCGGTCATAGTATCATAGAATCCCTCTTCTGTGGAAACAGGCCCTTCGGCCCAACAAGTCCACTGGCCCTCTGAAGATTATTCCACCCAAACCTATTCCCGTACCCTGTTAGTCTACATTAACCCCTGACTAATGCAACTTACTTACACATCCATGAACACTATAGGCAATTGAGCATGGCCAATTTACCTGACCTGCACATCTTTGGACTGTGGGAGGAAACCGGAGCACCCAGAGGAACCCCACGCAGACATGGGAAGAACATACAAACTCAGTTGTTTTGGCATGGTGTCTCAGTGGTTGGCACTGCTGCCTCACAGCGCCAGGGACCCGGGTTTGACTCCAGCCTCGGGTGACTGTCTGTGTGGAGTTTGCACATTCTCCCTATGTCTGCGTGGGTTTCCTCTGGGAGCTCCGGTTTCCTCCCAAAATCCAAAAATGTACAGGTCGATGAATTGGCCGTGCTTAGTTGTCCATAGTGCTCGGTGCATTCGTCCAGGGTAAATATTGGGTAAGGAGAATGGCTCTCGGTGGGTTACTCTTCAGCAGGTCGGTGTGGACTTGTTGGGCCAAATGGCCTGTTTCCATACTGTAGGAAATCTAACCCTAATAGGATCTAACCCACACAGACCATCCTGTGAGGTTGGAATTGAACCCAGATTGACAGTGCTGTGAGGCATGAGTGCTAACCACTGAGCCACTGTGCCACTGAGCTGGTCACTGCTCGGCCCATGGCTGTTTGTTATCTATATCAATGATTTGGATGCGGGTGTTTAAGGCATGATTAGAAAGTTTGAAGATTACACAAAAATAAGTGAGGAAGGTCTCAGCAATTGCAACAGGGCCTTGATCAGCTGGGGAATTGGGCTGAGAAATGGCAAATGGAGTTTAATACAGACAAGTGCGAGATCTTGCATTTTGGAAAGTCACATCAAGACAGGGGTTTCATGGTGAATGGTAGGGCCTGAAGGAGAGTCGCGGGACAGAGGGAGCTTGGATTCCTGGAGCACGGCTCTTTGAACTCAGGGAGACAGGGCAGTGAAGAAGGTTTTTGGCACACTGTGCCCTACATCAGTCAGGGCATGGAATATCGAATTTGGGAAGTTCTGTTGCTGTTGTGCAGGATGTTGGTGAGGCCGCACTTGGAGTATTGTGTTCAGTTTTACCCACCTTGCTATAGGAAGGATGTTATTAAACTGGAAAGAGTGCAGAAGAAACTTACAAGGATGTTGCCAGAACTCAACTAGACAGATATAGAGAGAGGTTGGATAAGTTAGGGCATTTTCTTTCGTGCGTAGGAGACTGAGGGGGTGTCCTTATAGAGGTGTATAAGATCATGGGAGGCATGGATAGGGTGAATGCACTCAGTCTTTATCCAAGGCTTGGGGAATCAAGGATGAAAGGGCATCAGTTTAAGGTGAAAGGGGAGGATTAAAAGGGAACCTGAGGGACAATGCTTTTCCCCAGAGGGTGGTACACTTACGGAATGAACTACCAGTGCAAGTGGTCGAGGAGGATACATTTATGAACATTTAAAAGGCACTTGGACAAATACATGGAGAGGAACGTATTGGAAGGATATGGGCCAAGTGCAGGGAAACGGGGTTAGTGTGGATGGGCCAGTTTGGGCCAAAGAGCCTGTCTCCATGCTGTAGAACTCTATAACTCTATGAAAATACACAGGTGTCCCAAAATACCGAAGCAACCAAAGCAATATGAACACGAGCCGGTACAAATGTGGAACACTCCTGCAGAATTTCACAGGAAGCCAGCCTGGCCGTGCAGTGAAGGATTCCTGGCACAGGAGCTGTGGTGAGAAGCTCATAGAGAACTGGGGAAGGAAGCTGGACAGCTCACTCCACTGCCGATAGCCTGGAGGACCCCCGGCTGGGATAAGGCAGCTGGGATCCGGTCACCCCAGGGAAAACTCCAGGCTGTGACAGAGCTCGGTCTCCGACACAATGAGCAGGACAGAAGGTTGCAGGAAAATCTCACCCACATGGGACTACTCCAGTTACAATTGGGGAGAGCCCAATCCAGTGAAAGGAGGGTCTCTGGGGATGGGGAGACAGCCTCAGGTTACATTGACAGTGTAGGGAACTCCAAGCAGCTGCATGGGTCCTGTACACCTACAACACGGAACAACACACATCAGGACCTAGTAGGAGGTGCCAGGAGCAAATACAATCCCTAGGGAACCCGGGGTCCTTCCAGAATGGGATAATGTGTGCCTTTGGGGTTCTACCTCCCCAGGGAGATAATGACAGACTCCACACTGACACATCCACACCCTCCCACGGATGGGGTCTCCCACTGCCTTTCTCCCAGGTAACTGAACCTTTTGCCCCCAGCGCTGACCCACAGACGGACCCAGATTCCATGAATCCAGTGGTTACCCAGTGTCAGACAGCCGATGGTCTTACTCCATACACAACAGCCGTTCCAGCCACCCAGCTGGTGGGCAGCACCAAAAAGGCCACTCTGTTTGATCCTGTCTCAAACCCAGATACATTTTTGGATGAGACAGACTGACAGTCTGTCATACACGGACTGGATGCTGACAAACAAATTAAATTAATCACCATGTGACTTTGTCCACAAGGCCATTCAGCCCTCCCTGAGGGACAACAGTGAGGGAGGGGCATCCATGATGAAATGAAGGCAGCGGTCCTCACTGCTGGAGAAAAGTCCCATCCCGGATTAGTGACAAACGTGTAAATATTGTTCCAGGAGAACACCCACACGAACATGTCTCACTGTCAGTTACAGCAGCTCACCAAGGGCTGGGTTAATGACAGCTGTAAGGACACTTTCGGTGGGGCACTGGGGTTATGCGAGGGATTCCAATTATCGCAAGTGACAAAGTTAGGATGGGGATCTTTGAAATCGAAAGTATCAGAATTATATTAAAAAAAGGTATTTGGATTGGTTATCATGATTCCCTCTGTGGAGATAGAGGGGACATTGACAGAGTCCACACTTACGTAAATGTGAAGGAACAGGCCACACCATGACATTCCCACCGCTTGTCATTAAAGAATTCGGCTCCTCTCACATCAAGCTGTGGTCCTAACTGCACTCACCTTGATATATCTCGGGATACCAGTGGTTAGGATTGCAGGCTGCAACAGATGGGTACGATCATGGTGAATAATGCCTGGATACACCCCCAGGGACTGGAAGGTAGATGGAACTCCCCGGGTGATCACCTTAGTTTCATTTATTTGCAGTGTTTGAGTGTTCCTGGCTGGGCCCAGTATTGATTGCCTGTCCGTAGCTGCTCGGGAGCTGGTTTTGGTGGTGAGCTGCCTCCTTGAACTGTTGCAGGTGGTGGACCCACAATGCCCTTCAGGAAGAAATTCCTGGAGTTTGAACCAGGAGGTCTCATTCACTTGCATTTATTCTGCTCACTGGATATTGGCTATGCAGCACAATTCTGTATGGATTCTCAGAACGGAATATATTTTGTCGAAACAGTTAGGAGAGCCATAGTCACTCAGTGGTTAGCACTGTCACCTCACAGCGCCAGAGACCTGGGTTTGATTTCACTCCTGAGCGACTGTCTGTGCGGAGTTTGTACATTCTCCCTGCATCTGTATGGGTTTTCTCCCACTGTTCAATGGTGGGCATTTTTGACAGATTGCCCGTAGTGTGAAGGGATAATCAGGTGAGCTGGAATAGCCATGGGAAAGGTGGGGTTTCAGGGATATCATCAGGGGATGGATCGGAGTTAGATTCTCTTCAGAGGGTCATTGTGGAATCGATGGGCTGAAGGGCCTGTTTCTGCTCTGTAGGAATTCTATGATTTCACTTATCAGCCATATGACAATCGGTTTTACCAATGTACAAAATGGTTTTCGCTCAAACAGCAGGCTACTCTGACAACAAACATTACCAGCTTTTAAAATTAGGTTTGTAATTCATTGTATAAGCTTCTTTCTATTCAAAAGACTGGGTGGGGGAGGGGGAATGGGTGAAATGTTGCGGCCTCCTTGCTAAAACACAGGTAGACAGCCAAGAGATGCTGGGTATATTGGACAAGTTATACTCCCAAATCACAAAAGCCAGACAGCAGCCAGCTGGTTATCCCATCAGCATAATGTCAAAGGCAATAGTTCCCCTGGGCAGACATATCCCTAATAACGTCTCCACCAAACAAAGGAGGTCCCAGACAGGAAGGCACTGGGTCCTGCTGCACAAAGACACTAACAGGAACAAGCCATCCAAATGATTAGCAACGCTTCAAACTATTAACTGATTCTTCGAATTGGCCAGAAGTATAGAAAGTTCTGGGAAACAATCCACAAATGAACAAAACCAGGGATCACCTGCAGACTGATCTCTTGAATTTTCTGGAGGCTTTCTGAGGTGACCAACATGGCAAGGTACAGAGACCAGCTCACCATCCAGAGAGAGGGAGAGAGAGACAGCGAGACAAGCTGAAGCAAACTTCAGGAGCATGGGAGAGAGGGAGTGTGAAAAACCATTGAGAGAGAGAGAGCTGGAACCAACTGGAATACTGAGTGTCACCCCTTCAGTCTGTCCATGCTTTAACGCCTGTTTGTCTCAGTCTGACTTCCCCTTCTCTCTTTGTCCTTCTCTCTCCCTGTCTCTCTCTTTCTCTCAATCTGCCTTTCTCTCACACCCTCCCTCTCACTGTCTGTCTCTGCCCCATCTTTCTCTCATCCCCTTCTCCATCCCCACTCGCTCTACCTCTCTCTCTTTTTCTCACCCTCCCTTTCTCTTTTTCTTTATTTCAGACCTGAAAGTGCTCACCCAATTTTGACCCCCCTAAAAACATTTGCCCCTTATTTTAACTCTCCTCCCAAATTTATTCCCTTCCCCAAATACCTTCCCTCCCAAATACCTACCTTACCCAATGTGCCCCCCTCAAATATATTGCTGTCCCCCCAAAATTGCTGTGAGCTGCAGTCCCTGGGGCAGAGGGAAATGAGTGGAAAAGTGTGGAGCTGGAAAAGCCCAGCAGGTCAGGCCTGAACCATCAACTCTCCTGGCTGACCCGCTGTGCTTCCCCAGCTCCTCACTTTGTAACTCTGACTCTCCAGCATCTGCAGTCCTCACTTTCTGGGAGTCTGGGTTGACTGACTCACCTGTGACTGTTTTAATGTACAGCAAGATCCCAGTCCAAGAATTACAGAAGGTTTGCATCACAGATGGAGTCTTTTCTACCCATCATCCTCCCTCACCCTTTAAATGATCCTGGACCGTTTCAGGATCTTCAGGATTGGCCCCTGAATGGCAGCATTGACTATCCTTCCTGTGGAGACCTCTTCTCCACCCTGTCTCAGACTTTGCATCACATGCTATCTCTCCCTCCATCTCTCTCTGACAACAGCCCCTCCTTTCTTCACCAACCCCAAAGCCCCACAAACCCTCCCCCTGTCTCTGGCTGTCCCACTCTCTCCTTGTCTCCCACTCTCCCCCTTCCCATGCAGACTCACAGCCCCTGGGCTGGAGGACATAGTGCAGATACTAACTCGCCTTTTGACTGACTGCTGTAATGCACAGCAAGATCCCACTCTGAAACCATCGCCAAGTACACACACTGTCCTTCTCCCTCCATATATGTCCTTCTCACTCTCTCTCTGTCCCTGTCTCTCTCACTCTGTCCTTTTCTCACACCACCTCCTTGACTCTCACTGCCCATCTCTCTCTCCACTTTCTCCATCTCCAATCTCTCCATGTCTCTCTCTCTTGTTGTCACTCTCCCTTTCTCTTTCTCTTTTTCTCTATTCCAGACGCACTCAGGAAAGTACTTCATGTTCCTCCCCTATTGTTGCTGTAAAACCTGAGAGAGAGCAGGCACTGAGGCAAGGTCTTCCCAATGCCCCTTCCCCAGTCACTGGGACAGAGCAGAGGGGTCCAGGGAGAAAGAGGGAGAGAAACTACAGGAGAGAAAGAAAGATGGATGGACAGACAGTGAGAGAGAGGGAGAGAACAAGAGAAAGACAGACAGGCAGAGGGAGGGAGAGGAAGTGAGAGGAACTGAGAGAGAGCAGAAGAGAGACAGACAGAGAGAGAGTGAAACTCCTGGAAGAGAAATACAATGTCAGACAGATACAAGGTGAAAATGGGGAGAGAAAGAGAGGGAGAGAAGTTCAGGCAGGCAGCAAGACAGAAATCCCAGGGAGAGATATAGGACAGAGAGAGAGAGAGAGGAGTTGCAACAGCAGAGGGATAGAGCTGAGAGAGTGGGGTGGTGGTGGGGGCTGCTGTGATGTGGCTAGAAGGATATACAGACAGGAATAGCAAGATCCCACAGAGCTGACAGACATATGCAGAGAGAGATGAGCAAAGTGTTATTTTTGTGAAAGACTGAATGATTAAGCATTCCTGAAAAACCTGGTGAGGTGATAAAGGAGGAAGGGAATCTATTGGGAAATGTAAACAGGACAGAGATGTGAAGGATGTTGAGAGATAGGGATTGAAGGAACGATGTGGGAGAGAGAACTGGGAACACAGAAATAGACATGAGAGCTGCAGAGAGAGAGGGAAGGAGTGAAATCTCTGGGATCAGATCCCTCTCTAGCATTTTGCTCCTTTGTCTCTCCCCGTTCCCACAGACGGCCTGAATCCCACATTTTGTGTGTGTGTGTGTGTGTGTGTCTGTCTGTGTGTGTGTGCTTTCGTCTGATGATTCCTCATGGCAGAATAATTTGATTCTCTGTCTCTGTATTGTCCAAGTTTCAGCTCCCAAATCAAATGTTGAATCATCCATGATACTATTGAATTGCAGAGCAGGCTCGAGGGGCTGAATGGTCTCCTCCTGTTCCTATTCCGGATGGTCTTATGTTCTTAACACTATCTCCCAACTCTTGTCCCCTACACTGGAGGTTATGACTCCACAAGGCCCTGATCTGTAGAGTGCTGCACTCTTCCGTGAGTCTTGGAGGGAATCAGTCTGATTTGGGTTGGAGTTGCAGCCTCTCAGTGAGAAGTGAAATCTCCTCGAGATTCCCCTCAGTCTCTGACTGTAAGGTGGAGCAGGCCAGTCTCCGGAAGCAAACAACAGGCCAAGTCTGCCATGTCCTCCAGCTCCATTTCAGAAGGCCACATGGGAGGGGCTTGTTTCCTTCATCAGCTTCCCGTGCTCTCCCTTCTGAGTTAGGGTGGGGGCCGAATGGCCTTGCTTCTGGCACTTATTGAGGTACAGACTGGATAAAATTGGTTTATACAGGACATGTCCCTGGAGTGAGGTCAGTTAGCTCAGCTGGCTGGACATTGGTTTATAATGCAGAGTAAAACCAATAGCGTGTGTTCAATTCCCACACCAGCTGGGGTTACCCTGAAGGACACTCCTTCCCAACCTCTCTCCTCAGCTGGGCCCTGGTGACCCACTGATTAAAACACCACCAGACCCCGCTCTGTAATGAGGAGCTGTCCCATGCTCTGGTAAGACAATGGTGACATTACATTGGTTTGTACCTGGAACTCTGTGTGCAGGACTAGTCACTGCATTGCCAGAGGGATGTTAGTGTGTGGGGAAGGTTTACTGGATGAATCCCCACTAGAATGAACAGCACTCTCTTTCCCCCAGTTAATTCACTCTTGCAGCCTTTGTTCTTTGGAGACACAAGGACCAATTCACCTGAAACAGCAGCTGGATTTTATATTCATGAGCACCCGATAAGATTGGCTGTTTACATGCACACACACACACACACACAGACACACGCTCCCTCAAACACACACAGACACTCTCACACACACATACACAAAGGACTCCCCCCACACACAGACACACGCTCCCTCAAACACAAACACAGACACACTCTTGCACACACAAGCACACACTATCTCTCTCACACACATACACGCACAGACATATGCTCCCTCAAATACACACACCGTCACACTCTCTCACACATACACGCAGACACACTCTCTCTCACACACAGACATACTCTCTCTCACACACACACAGACACCCTCTCTCACGCACACACACACACACAAACACACACACACTCTCTCACACACGGACACACTCTCTCTCACACACAGACACACTCTCTCACACACACATACACACACTCTGTCTCATTTACACACACACTCTCACGCACCCACTCACTCTCACGCACACAGACACTCTCTCTCACACACACACACTGTCTCTCACACACACAGACACACTCTCTCACACATACACACAGACAGACACACAGACACACAATCGCTCAAACACACACAGACACACTCTCCCTCATGCACACACAGACACACACTCTCTCTCACACGGAAACACTCTCTCTCACACACACAGCCACATCTCCCACACACAAATACACACACTCTCTCTCATTTACCCACACACTCTCACACACACACAGTCATTCTCTCACACGCCCACTCTGACGCTCACAGACACTCTCTCTCTCACAGACACACTCTCTGTCTCTCACATACTCACAGGCACTCTCTCTCTCTCACACACACACTGTCTCTCACACACACAGACAATCTCTCTCACACACATACACACAGGCAGACACACAGACACACAATCTCACGCACACACATAAACACACAGTTACTCTCTCTCTCACACACACTCTCTGTCTCTCACACAAAGACAATCTCTCTCTCACACATACACACAGGCAGACACACAGACACACGATCTCACACACACACATAAACACACAGTTACACTCTCTCACACACATACACACGCAGACACACGCTCCCTCAAACACACATAGACACACTCTCTCACAAACACACACTGACACACACTCTCTCACACACAGACACTCTCCCTCTCACACACATAAACATACAGTTACACTCTCTCTCATACACATACACACGCAGACACACGCTCCCTCAAACACACATAGATACACTCTGTCTCACACAGACACATGGACACACACTCCCTCACACACACATACACACTCTCTCTCACACAAGACACGCTGTCATATACACACATAGACACACAGACACATACACACAGAGACACACAGACACATTCTCTCACACACAGACACACACTCTCACACACAGACACACTCTCACACACACACACACTCTCACACACATACACACTCTTTCTCATACACCCTCACTCACACACATGCACACAGAGACACACACTGCTTCAAACATACACACAGCCACACACCCTCTCACGCACATACATAATCTCTCACACACAGACACACTCTCACACACACACACACTCTCACACACATACACACTCTTTCTCATACACCCTCACTCACACACATGCACACAGAGACACACACTGCTTCAAACATACACACAGCCACACACCCTCTCACACACATACATAATCTCTCACACACAGGCACACTCTCACTCACATACACACAGACACACTCTCTCACACACACATACACACTCTGTCTCATACACCCTCACTCACACACATGCACACAGCGACACACACCCCCTCAAACATACACACAGCCACACAATCTCACATGAACATGCACTTTCTCTCTCACGCACACATATACAGGCACACAAAGATACACATGCATCCACACTCTCGCATGCACAAACACGGACAGTCTCTCTCTCTCTCTCTGACTGTTTCCCTCTCTCTCTCTCTCTCTCTCTCTCTCTCTCTCGCTCTCTCTCTCTCTCTCTCACACACACACACACACACACACACACACACACAAACAGCTGTAAAGGCATGGTTGAGGTGTTGCTGGAGAAATGATTTCTCCGAGGACTGAACCCTGATCTCGCATGATGACTGCTCCAGGGGGACAGACAGCAGCTACAGATGACTTGTTGGATCTTCCTGTGCACCACCTCTTCCATCGACAACATTAGTCTGTTTGGCTGCCTGCTTTTCTAAAGCGTCTCCAAGCAACAAGTGACAATAGATTGAGGAAGATTTTCCTCCAAACCATGTTTCAGACACATGCTGCTGTTATTTTTCACTGATTGTTTAAAATGATCTGAATCTTCTGAAATGGGGAGTGGCTTCCATTTCAAATTACGACACCAGAGTGCCTCAGGGACCCTGAGGAAATATCAGGAAATTGCATCTGTTCCTTTCTATCCTCTGCACTCTGTACCACCAGATAGTGCTCCCTCACTACCTCTGATAGTTCTCTCTCAGTACTTCAGCAAGTGCTCCCACAGTACCTCAGATAGTTCTCCCTCAGTACCTCAGATAGTTCTCCCTCAATACCTCAGATAGTGTGCCTTCAATACCTCAGAAAGTGCTCCCTCAATATCACAGATAGTTCTTCCTCAGTACCTCAGATAATGCTCCCTCAATTCCTCAGACAGTGCTCCCTCAATACCTCAGCAAGTGCTCCTTCAATATCTAAGAAAGCGCCACTTTGTTGTGTTTAACCCCCAAAGCCCCTCAGACATTACCTCCACAAAACATTCACACCTTCACCATTTCAGGATGCAGCCCAACTCCCCCCTTCAGACTGCGTCCACCCCCTTCAGACTGGAAGGACCCACATCCACCCCTGTCCAACACTGGAGCCCAGGTCCTCAGAACATTACTTGTCTCTCTGGATTAATTTTAGAATTCCCACAGTGTAGAAGCAAGCTATTCCATCCATTGGCTCCACACTGACTGTCTGAACAGCATCGCACCCAGATTCACATCCCCTACTCTATCCCTGTAATGCTGCATTTCCCATGGCATCTTTGGGCAGTGGGAGGAAACTGGAGCACCCGGAGGATACCCGCACGGATACAGAGAGTATATATAAACGTCCCCTCCCCAACCCCGTCCAACACTGCACCCTCACCAAACCCGTCCAACATGGCCCCCTCCCCCAACCCTCCAAAACCTCCCCCTCCTCCCAAAACCCGTCCAACACCACCCCCTCTCAAAACCTCCATCACAGCCCACTACCCTCAACCACCTCCATCACCGTCCCCCTATCCCCAAACCCATCCAACACCGTCCCCTCACCCCAACCCCGTCCATCACTGTCCCCTCCCCTACCCCGCCCAAAACCGGCCCCTCACCAATATCGTCCAACACTGCACCTTCCCCAAACCCCGTCCAACACCTCCCACTCCCCCTAAGCCCGTCCAACCCTAGCACCTCCCAAACCCCATGCAACACCGCACCCTACCCCAACCCAGTCCAAGACGTCCCCCTCCCCAACCCGCTATAACACAGCCCCCACCCCAACACTGTTAATCAATGCCACACCCCCAAATGGCGTGCAATACCGCCCCCTCCCAAACCCGTCCAACACCGCCCCTTCCCCAACCCCGTTCTACATCATCCCTTCCCCCAAACCCGTCCCACAGCTCCACCTTCCCAACACTGCCAAACACAGCCCCCCTCCCCAATCCCGTCCGACACCGCCCCCTCCTACAATGCCATCCAACACTGTCCCCTCCCCAACCATGTATAACACCGACTCCTCCACCAACACCATCCAACACCACCGCTTCACCAACTCCATCCAACACCACCCACTCCCCAAGACTATCCAAAACCACCCCATCCCCAACCCCATCCAACACTGCCTCCTACAGCATCCCCCTCCAACACTGCCCCCTCCTCAACCACGTCCAACATTTCCCCCTCCCGTGAACCCCTTCAAAAACCACCCCCTTTCCAACCACGTCCAACACTGCCCCCTCTCTTATCCCCGTCCAACATTGCCCCCTCCCGTGAACCCTTTCAAACACTACCACCTCGCAAACCCGGTCTAACACTGCCCCCTCCACCCAACCCCGTTCAACATTGCCCCCTCGCCCAACACCATCCAACCCCCCCCACTCCGTTCAACACCACCCCCCTCTCCCAACCCTGTCAATCACCGCCCCCACCTCTAACTCCGTCCAACATCGCCCCTTCCACCAACACTATCCAACACCACCCACTCCCTCTACCCCATCCAACACCTCCCCCTATCCCCAACCCCGACCAACAATGCCCACTCCCAAAACCTCCATCACCGCCCATTACCCTCAACCCCCTCCATCACCACCCCCACCCCCAAACCTGTCCAACACCACCTCCTAACCACACCTCATCCATAACTTCCCCCTCCTCTAACCCGTCCAAAACTGGTCCCTCACCAATATCGTCCAACACTGCCCCCTCCCCCAAACACCGTCCAACACCTCCACCTCTCCCCAAGCCCGTCCAACACCACCCCCTCACCCCACCCTGTCATTCCCTGCCCCCTCCACTATCCTGTCCAATACTGGCCCCTCACCAATATCGTCCAACAGCGCACCCTCCCCTAACACCGTCCAAACCTCCCCGCCCCCAAACACGCCCCACACCAAACCCTCCCCAACACCACCCAACACCACTGCCTCCCCGACCCCGTCCGACACTGATCCTCATCAATCCCGTCCAAAACCGCCCCCTTCCCCAACACCATCCAAAACCGCCCCCTCCCCCCAAAGCGGTCCCACACCTCCCCCTCCCCCAACACAGTCCACACTGCCACCTCCCCAACCCCGTCCGACACCGCCCCCTCCCCAACCCAGTCCCACAACACCCCTTCCCCCAAACCCGTCCCACATTAACCCCATTCCCCAAACCCATCCCACACCAACCCCATCCAACACCGGCCCCACATTCAACCAAGTCTCACACCACTCGTTCCCAAATCCCGTCCAACACCGCCCCCTCCCCCAAACCAATCCATCACAGCACTCTCCCCCAACCCCGTCCAACACCTCCCCCACCCCGCCAATCCCGTCCAACTCCGGCCCATCCCAAACCCTGTTCAACACCGCACCCTCCCCCAAGTCAGTCCAACATCACCCCCACCCCTACACTGCCGAACACATCCCCACCCCTCAACCACGTAAAACATCGCCACGTCCCCAACCCTGTCCTACAACATCCCCTCCCCAAAAGCCGACCCACACCACCCCCTCCCGCAACAACACCCAACACCGACCCCACCCCAAAACCCACCCCGCACCGCCCCCTCCCCAACCCCATCCCACACCGCCCCTTCCCCATTCCCGTCCAACACCGCCCACGCCCCCAACCCCGTCCAACACTGCCCCCACCCCAAAACCCTTCCCACACCGCCCCCCCAACACCGTCCAACACCGCCGCCTCCCCAACCCTGTCCGACACTGACCCTCCCCCAACCCCTTCCCACACCAACCCCTTCCCCAACACCATTCAACACTGCCCCCAACCGTCAACCCTGTCCCACAGCACCCCCTCCCAAACCACGTCCAACACCACCCCCTCCTCCAACCCCATCCAACACCACCCCTTCCCAAACCCCGCCCAACACCAACCCCTCCCAAACCCGTCCAACACTGCACCCTCACCAACCCCATCCAACACCTCCCACCCTCCAAAACCCGACCAACACCGCCCCCTCCCAAAACCTCCATCACCGCCCACTCCCCTCAACCCCCTCCATCACCGCCCCCAACCCCAACCCCGTCCAACCCCTCCCCCTCAACCCAACCCCGTCTATCACTGCCCCCTCCTCAACCCCATCGAACACCACCCCCACCCCAACACTGTCCATCACCGCCCCACCCCCCAACCCCGTACAACACCACCCACTCCCCAACCACGTCCAAAACCACCCCCTCCCCAATCCCGTCCAACACCGCATCCTCCCCAACTCCGTCCAACATCGCTCCCTCCCAACCCCATCCCACACCGTCCCCTCCCCCAACCCTGCCCAACTCCACCCCATCCTCAACACCATAGAACACCACCCCCTCCCCCAACCCCATCCGACACCGCCCACTCCCCCAGCCCAACACCGTTCAATTCCGCCTCTCCACCAACACCATCCAACACCGCCCACTCCCCCAGCCCCGTTTACAACCGCCCTCCCCAACACCGTTCAACTCTGCCCCCTCCACCAACACCGTCCAACACCGCCCACTCCCTGAGCCACGTTCAAATCTGCCCCCCTCCCCAACTTGGTCCAACACCGCCCTCACCCCAACTCTGTCAAACACTGCTCCCTCACCAAAACCCTGTCCAACACCATCCCCTCCCCAACCCTGTCCCACAACACCCCTTCCACCAAACCCGTCCTACACTACCCCAACCCCCAAACCCATCCCACACCAACCCCTCCCCAACACCATTCAACACCGCCCCCACCTTCAACCCCATCCCACACCACCCCCACCAAACCCTGTCCAACACTGCCCCTCCCCCAACCAGTCCAACACCGCCCTCTCCCCCAAACCTGTCCAACACCGACACCTCCCCAATGCCGTCCAAAACTGCACTCTCCCCCTACCCTGTCCAACGCTTCCCCATCCCCCAACCCTGTCCAACACCGGCCCCTCCCAAACCCTATTCAACACCACAACCTTTCCCAACCTAGTCCGACACCTCCCCCTCCCCAACTGAGTCCAACACCGGCCCCACCACAACACTGTCCAACAACCCCCCCATCCACTAACCCCATACAACACTGCCACCTCCCCAACCCTGTCCCACACCACTCCCTCCCCCAAACCCGTGCCACACCAACCACACCCCAACACCGCCCAACACCGCCGCCTCCCAAACCCCGTCCGACACCACGCCCTCCCCAATCCCGTCCAACACCGCCCCCTCCCCAACCCCGTCCAACACCGCCCCCTCCCCAAACTATCCCCTCCCCCAAATCCGTCCAACACCGCCGACTCCCCAACCCCGTCTGATACTGCCCCTGCCCCAACCCTGTCCCACACCACCTCCTCCCCCAAACCTGTCACACACCACACTCTCGCCCAAACCCGTCCCACACCAACCCCTTCCCCAACACCACCCAACAGCGCCCAAACCTTCAACCCCGTCCTACACCACCCCCTCCAAAACCCCGTCCAACACCACCCCCTCCCCAACTCCATCCAACACCGCCCCCCCAAACACGTCCATCACCGACCCCTCCCCAACCCCGTCCAACACCACCCCCTCCCCCAGGCCTGTCCAACACCTCCACATTCCCAACGCTGTCAAACACCGCCCCCTCCCCAAACCCGTCCAACACCGCCCCATTCACAACCCCGTCCTTCATCGCCCCCTCCCCAACCCTGTCCAACACCGTCCCCTCCCCAACCCCGTCCAACACTGCACCATCACTAAACCCGTCTAACACGGCCCCCTCCCCAACCCTCCAAAACCCCCCCCTCCCCTCAAAACCCTTCCAATACCGCCCCCTCCCAAAACCTCCATCACCGCCCACTACCCTCAACCACCTCCATCACTGTCCCCATATCCCCTACCCCATCCAAAACCGGCCCCTCACTAATATCTTCCAAAACTGCACCTTCCCCAAACCCCGTCCAACACCTCCCACTCCCCCAAGCCCATCCAACATCGGCCCCTCCCAAACCGAATTCAAAACCGCACCCTCCCCCAACCTAGTCCAACACCTCCCCCTCCCCAACCCCGTACAACACCGCCCCCACCCCAACACAGTCCAAAAAAGCCACACCCCCGAACGCCATGCAACACCGCCCCCTCCCCAACCCGGTCCAAAACCACTCCCTCCCCAAACCCGTCCAACACCACATCCTCCGCCAACCCCGTCCAACACCGCCCCCTCTCAAAACCTCCATCACCGCCCACTACCCTCAATCACCTCCATCACCGCCCCCATCCCCATCCCCATCCAACACCGCCCCCTCCCCCAAACACGCCCATCACCGAACCCTGCCCAACCCCGTCCAACACCACCCCAGCCGCCAGGCCCGTCCAACACCTCCACATCCCCAACCCTGTCAAACACCGCCCCCGTCCCAATCCCGTCCAACACCGCCCCATTCACAAACCCATTCTTCACCGCCCCCTCCCCAATCCCGTCCAACACCGTCCCATTCATAACCCCGTCCTTCACCACCCCCTCCCCAACCCTGTCCAACACCGTCTGACCCCTCTGACAGAGCAACACTATCTCAGTACTGACCCTCTGACAGTGCCGCACTCCCTCAGTACGGAACCTCTGACATTGCAGCACTTCCTCAGTGCTGACCCACTGACATTGCATCACTCCCTCAGTACTGACCCTCTGACAGTGCAGCACTCCCTCAGTGCTGACCCTCTGACAGTGCAGCACTCCCTCAGTTCTCACCATCTGACATTGCAGCACTGCCTCAGTACTGACCCTCTGACAGTGCAGCACTCCCTCAGTGCTGACCCTCTGACAGTGCAGCACTCCCTCAGTATTGACCCTCTGGCAGTGTGACAATCCTGTAGCACTGACCCTCTGACAGTGTGGCACTCCATCAGTACTGACACTCTCACAGTGCAGCACTCCCTCAGCACTGTCACTCTGAGAGTATGGCACTCCCTCAATACCTACCCTCTGACAGTTTGGCACTCCCTCAGTATTGACCCTCTGATAGTGCAGGACTCCCTCAGTCCTGACACTCTGACAGTACAGAATTCCCTCAGTACTGTATCTCTCACAGTATAGCACTCTCACAATACTATCACACTGACAGTGTGGCACTCCCTCAGTATTAACCCTCTGACAGTGTGGCACTCCCTCAGAACTGACACTCTGACATTGCAGCACTCCCTCAGAACTGAACCGCTGGACAGTGCAGCACGCCCTCAATACTGTCACTCTGACACTGAAGCACTCCCACAGCGCTGACACTCTGACAGTGCAGCACTCCCTCAGTACTGACACTCTGACAGTGCAGCACTCCCTCAGTACTGACATTCTGACAGTGCAGCACTCCCTTAGTACTGACCCACTGACATTGCAGCACAATCTCAGTACAGACCCTCTGACACTGCAGCGCTCCCTCATTCCTGACCCTCTGACATTTCAGCGCTTCCTCCGTCCCTACCCTCTCACAATGCTGCACTCCCTCAGTACTGACTGTCCGACAGTGCGGTGATCCCTCAGTACTGACCCTCTGACATTTCAGCGCTTCCTCCATCTCGATCCTCTGATAGTGCTGCACTCCCTCAATACTGACTCTCTGGCAATGAAGCAGGCCCTCAGTACTGACTGTCCAACAGTGCGGTGATCTCTCATGACCGATTCATGACAGTATGAACCTGACTCCGTACTGACCCTCTGATAGTGCAGCAGTCCCTCAGTCCAGCTTTCCTGACAGTGCAGCATCCACTCAGTACTGACCCTCTGACAGTGTGACACACCCGCCGTACTGACCATCTCACAGTGTAGTACTCCCTCAGTACTGACCCTCTGACAGTGCAGCACTCCCTCAGTACAGACCCTTTGGCAGTGCAGCACTCCCTCAGTGCTGACCCTCTGATAGTGTGACACTCCCTCAATACTGACACTCCGATATTGCAGCACTCCCTCTGTACTGAACTTCTGACAGTGCAGTACTCCCTCAGTACTGACCCTCTGATAGTGCAGCACTCCCGCAGTACTGACCATCTGACAGTGCAGTACTCCCTCAGTACTGACCCTCTGACAGTGCAGCACTCCCTCAGTACTGACCCTCTGACAGTGCAGCACTCCCGCAGTACTGACCATCTGACAGTGCAGTACTCCCTCAGTACTGACCCTCTGACAGTGCAGCACTCCCTCAGTACTGACCATTTGGCAGTGCAGCACTCCCGCAGTACTGACCATCTGACAGTGTAGTACTCCCTCAGTACTGACCCTCTGACAGTGTGTCACTCCCGCAATACTGACCCTCAGACAGTGAAGTACTCCCTCAGTACTGACCCTCTGACAGTGCAGCACTCCCTCTTTACAGGCACTTTAGCAGTGCAGCACTCCCTCAGTGCTGACCCTCTGATAGTGTGACACTCCCTCATTACTGACACTCCGATATTGCAGCACTCCCTCTGTAGTGACCTTCTGACAGTGCAGCACTCTCTCAGTGTTGATCCTCTGACAGTGTGACAATCCCTCAGTGCTGACCCTCTGACAGTGCAGCAATCCCTCAGTGCTGATCCTCTGACAGTGTGACAATCCCTCAGTGCTGACCCTCTGATAGTGTGACACTCTCTCAGTGCTGAACCTCTGACAGTGCAGCACTCCCTCTGTACTGACCCTCTGACAGTGTGACAATCCCTCAGTACTGACGCTCTGACAGTGCACGACTCCGTCACGACTAACCCTCTGACATTGCAGTACTCCCTCTGACAGTGCACATTTTCTCAGTACTGACCCTCTCACAGTTCAGCTCTCTCTCACTAATTACCGTCTGAATTTCAGCACTTCCTCCATCCCGACCCTCTGACAATGCTGATCTCCCTCTATACTGACTTTCAGGCAATGCAGGAATCCCAAAGTACTGACACTCTGACAGTGCAGCACTCCCTCAGTACTGACACTCTGACAGTGCAGGAATCCCTCAGTACTGACACTCTGACAGTGCAGCACTCCCTCAGTACTGACCCTTTGGCAGTGTATCACTCCGTCAGTAGTGACCCTGTGACAGTGCAGCGCTCCCTCTGTACTGACCCTCTGACAGTGCAGCACTCCCTCAGTACTGACACTATGACAGTGCAGCACTCCCTCAGTGCTGATCCTCTCAGAGCGTGACACTCCCTTAGTGCTGACCTTCTGACAGTGTGACACTCCCTCAGTGCTGATCCTCTGACAGTGTGACACTCCCTCAGTGCTGACCCTCTGACAGTGTGACACTCCCTCAGTGCTGAACCTCTGACAGTGCAGCGCTCCCTCAGTGCTGATCCTCTGACAGTGTGACACTCCCTCAGTGCTGAACCTCTGACAGTGCAGCACTCCCTCAGTGCTGACCCTCTGACAGTGTGACACTCTCTCAGTGCTGAACCTCTGACAGTGCAGCACTCCCTCTGTACTGACCCTCTGACAGTGTGACACTCCCGCAGAACTGACCCTCCGACAGTGCAGTACTCCCTCAGTACTGCTCCTCTGACAGTGCAGCACTCCCTCAGTACTGACCCTCTGACAGTGCAGCACTCCCTCAGTGCTAACCCTCTGACAGTGTGACACTCCCTCAGTGCTGACCGTCTGATAGTGTGACACTCCCTCAGTGCTGAACCTCTGACAGTGCAGCACTCCCTCAGTGCTGAACCTCTGACAGTGCAGCACTCCCTCAGTGCTGACCCTCTGACAGTGTGACACTCTCTCAGTGCTGAACCTCTGACAGTGCAGCACTCCCTCTGTACTGACCCTCTGACAGTGTGACACTCCCGCAGAACTGACCCTCCGACAGTGCAGTCCTCCCTCAGTACTGACCCTCTGACAGTGCAGCACTCCCGCGGTACTGACCCTCCGATAGTGCAGTACTCCCTCAGTACTGACCCTCTGACAGTGCAGCACTCCCTCAGTACTGACCCTCTGACAGTGCAGCACTCCCTCAGTACTGACCCTTTCGCAGTGCAGCACTGTCTCTGTAGTGACCCTCTGACAGTGCAGCAAACCCTCAGTACTGAACCTCTGACAGTGAAGCACCCTCTCAGTACTGACCCTCTGACACTGCAGCAATCCCTCAGTGCTGACCCTCTGACAGTGCAGCACTCCCTCAGTACTGACCATTGACATTGCAGCACTCCCTCAGTACTGACCCTCTGACAGTGCACGACTCTGTCAGTACTAACCCTCTGACAGTGCAGTACTACCTCTGACAGTGCACACTCTCTCAGGACTGACCCTCTCACAGTTCAGCTCTCTCTCACTAATTACCCCCTGAATTTCAGCGCCTCATGCGTCCCGAACCTCTGACAATGCTGCATAACCCTCTATGCTGACTCTCTGGCTTTGCAGGAATCTCTCAGTACTGACCATCTGGCAGTGCAGCACTCTCTCAGTACTGACCCTCTCACACTTCAGCTCTCTCTCAGTAATTACCCTCTGACATTTCAGCACTTCCTGCGTCCCAACCCTCTGACAATGCTCATCTTCCTCGATACTGACTCTCAGGCAATGCAGGAATCCTTCAGTGCTGACACTCTGACAGTGCAGCACTCCCTCAGTACTGACCTTTTGGCAGTGTATCACCCCCTCAGTAGTGACCCTGTGACAGTGCAACGTTCCCTCAGTACTGACCCTCTGACAGTGCAGCACTCCTTTAGTACTGACACTCTGACAGTGCAGCACTCCCTCAGTACAGACCCTCTGACACTGCAGCGCTCCCTCATTCCTGACCCTCTGACATTTCAGCGCTTCCTCCGTCCCTACCCTCTGACAATGCTTCACACCATCAGTACTGACTGTCCGACAGTGCGGTGATCCCTCAGGGCTAACCCTCTGACATTCCAGCGCTTCCTCCATCCCGATCCTCTGATAATGCTGCACTCCCTCTATACTGACTCTCTGGCAATGAAGCAGGCCCTTAGTACTGACGTTCCAACAGTGCGGTGATCTCTCATGACCGATTCATGACAGTGTGAAACCGACTCTGTACTAATCCTCTGACAGTGCAGCATCCACTCAGTACTGACCCTCTGACAGTGTGACACACCCGCAGGACTGACCATCTGACAGTGCAGTACTCCCTCAGTACTGACCCTCTGATAGTGTGTCACTCCCGCAGTACTGACCATCTGACAGTGTAGTACTCCCTCAGTACTGACCCTCTGACAGTGCAGCACTCCCTCAGTACAGACCCTTTGGCAGTGCAGCACTCCCTCAGTGCTGACCTCGCACAGTGTGACACTCTCTCAGTGCTGAACCTCTGACAGTGTGACACTCCCGCAGTACTGACCATCTGACAGTGCAGCATTCCCTCAGTACTGACCCTCGGAAAGTGCCGCCCTTCCTCAGTACTGACCCTTTGGCAGTGCAGCACTCCCTCAGTGCTGACCCTCTGGTAGTGTGACACTCCCTCAATACTGACACTCCGATATTGCAGCACTCCCTCTGAACTGACCTTCTGACAGTGCAGCACTCCCTCAGTGCTGATCCTCTGACAGTGTGACACTCCCTCAGTGCTGACCCTCTGACAGTGTGACACTCCCTCAATGCTGAACCTCTGACAGTGCAGCACTCCCTCAGTGCTGATCATCTGTCAGTGTGACACTCCCTCAGTGCTGACCTCGCACAGTGTGACACTCTCTCAGTGCTGACCCTCTGACAGTGCAGCACTCCCGCAGTACTGACCATCTGACAGTGCAGCACTCCCTCAGTACTGACCCTCTGAAAGTGCAGCCCTTCCTCAGTACTGACCCTTTGGCAGTGCAGCACTCCCTCAGTGCTGACCCTCTGGTAGTGTGACACTCCCTCAATACTGACACTCCGATATTGCAGCACTCCCTCTGAACTGACCTTCTGACAGTGCAGCACTCCCTCAGTGCTGATCCTCTGACAGTGTGACACTCCCTCAGTGCTGACCCTCTGACAGTGTGACACTCCCTCAATGCTGAACCTCTGACAGTGCAGCACTCCCTAAGTGCTGATCATCTGACAGTGTGACACTCCCTCAGTGCTGACCTCGCACAGTGTGACACTCTCTCAGTGCTGAACCTCTGACAGTGCAGCACTCCCTCTGTACTGACCCTCTGACAGTGCAGCACTCCCTCAGTACTGACCCTCTGACAGTGTGACACTCCCGCAGTACTGACCATCTGACAGTGCAGCACTCCCTCAGTACTGACCCTCTGAAAGTGCAGCACTTCCTCAGTACTGACCCTTTGGCAGTGCAGCACTCCCTCAGTGCTGACCCTCTGGTAGTGTGACACTCCCTCAATACTGACACTCCGACATTGCAGCACTCCCTCAGTACTGAAACATCTGACAGTGGCATTCCCCCAGTACTGACACAGAGTGCAGCACTCCCTCAGTACTGACCCTCGAACAATGCAGCTCTCCCTCAGTACTGATTCTCTGACATTGCAGCACTCACTCAGAACTGAACCATCTGACAGTGTGACACTCCCTCTGTGCTGACCCATCTTACAGTGTGGCACTCCCTCTATACTGACCCTTTGGCAGTGTAGCACTCCCTCAGCACTGACCCACTGCCAGTTTGACACTCCCTCAGTACTGACCCTCTGATAGTGTGACAGTCCCTCAGTACTGACCCTCTGACATTGCAGCACTCCCTCAGTACTGACCAGCTGGCAGTGCAGCACACCCTCAGCACTGAACCTCCGACAGTGTGGCACTCCGTCAGTGTTGACCCCCTGACAGTGTGACACTCCCTCAGTACTGAACCACTGACAGTGTGACATTCCCTCAGTACTGACAGTGTGACAGTGCAGCACTCCCTCAGTACTGACCCTTTGACAGTGTGGCACTCTCTCAGTACTGTCACTCTGACAGTGCAGCAATCACTCAGGGCTGAACCTCTGACAGTGTGGCACTCCCTCAGTAGTGACCCACTGACAGTGTGGTACTCCCTCAGTACTAACTCTCTGACAGTGTGGCAATCCCTCAGTACTGGCACTCTGACAGTGCAGCAATCCCTCAGGACTGAACCTCTGACAGTGTGGCACTCCCTCAGTAGTGACCCACTGACAGTGTGGTACTCCCTCAGTACTAACTCTCTGACAGTGTTGCACTCCCTCAGTACTGGCACTCTGACAGTGCAGCACTCCGTCAGTACTGACCCTTTGGGAGTGTAATACTCCCTCAGCAAGGACTCTTTGGCAGGGTAGACCTCCCTCAGCTCTGAGATTCTGACAGTGTGGGACTACCACAGGACTGACGCCTCTGACAGTGCCGCACACCCTCAGTACTGACCCCTCTGACAGTGCAGCGCTAACTCAGTAAGGACACTCTGACAGTGCAGCGCTCCCTCAGTGCTAACCCTCTAACATTGCAGCACTCCCTCAGTACTGACACTCTGACAGTCTGGTACTCCCTCAGTACTGACCCTCTGACTGAGCAGCACTCCCTCAGTATTGACTATCTGATAGTGCCCCACTCCCTCAGTAATGACACTCTGACAGTGCAGCGCTCCCTCAGTACTGACCATCTGACAGTGCAGCACTTCCTCAGTAATCACACTCTGACAGTGCAGCGCTCCCTCAGTACTGACCACCTGACAGTGTGGCACTCCCTCAGTACTGCTCCTCTGACTGTGCAGCACACCCTCAGTACTGACCATCTCACAGTGTGGCACTCCCTTAGTAATGACACTCTGACAGTGTAGCGCTCCCTCATTTCTGAACCTCTGACTGTGCAGCACTCTCTCAGTACTGACCCTCTGATAGTATGGCACTATCTCAGTACTGACCATCTGACAGATTGGCACTCCCTCAGGACTGACACTCTGACAGTGCAGCGCTCCCTCAGTAAGGAGCCTCTGACAGTGCAGCACTCTTTCAGTGCTGACCCCTCTGACAGTGCAGCACTCCCGCAGTACTGACACTCTGACAGTGCAGCATTCCCTCAGTTCTGACATTCTTGCAGTGCAGCATTCCCTCAGCACTTACCCTCCGACTGTGCAGCCCTCCCTCAGTACTGACACTCTGACAATGCAGCACTTCCTCAGTACTGACCATCTGACAGCGAATCACTCCCTCAGTACTGACCCTCCGACAGTGTGGCACTCCCTCAGTACTGAACCTCTGACAGTGCAGCACTCTCTCAGCACAGATTCTTTGGCAGTGTAGAGCTCTCTCAGCTTTGACCCTCTGGCAGTGTGTCAATCCCTCAGTACAGATCCTCTGACAGTGTGGCACTACCTCAGTACTGACCCCTCTGACAATGTCGCAATCCCTCAGTACTGACACTCTGACAGTGCAGCACTCCCTCAGTACTGACCGACAGACAGTGTGGCACTCCCTCAGTACTGACCCTCTGCCAGTGTGGCACTCCCTCGTTACTGACCTTCTGACGGTGAGGCACACCCTCAGTCCTGACCCCTCTGACAGTGTGGCACTCCCTCAGTACTGGCATTCTGACAATGCAGCACTCCCTCTGTACTGACCATCTGACTGTGCAGCACTCCCTCAGTACTGACCCTCTGACAGCTCAGCACTACCTCAGTACTGACCCTCTGACAGTGCGGCACTCCCTCAGTAAGGCCCCTCTGACAGTGTGGCAGTCCGTCAGTACTGACCATCAGACAGTGTGGCACTCCCTCAGTGCTGAAACTCTGACAGTGTGGCACACCCTCAGTACTGACCCTCTGACAGTGTGGCACTCTCTCAGTACTGACCCTCTGACAGTGTGGCAGTCCCTCAATTTGACCCTCTGACAGTGCATCACTCCCTCCGTACTGACCATCTGACAGTGCAGCACTCCCTCAGTAATGACCCTCTGACAGTGCAGCACTCCATCAGGACTGAACCTCTTACAGTGTGGCACTCACTCAGTACTGACACTCTGACACTGCAGCACTCAATCAGTACAGAACCTTTGGAAGTGCAGCAGTCCCTCAGGACTGACCCTCTGAAAATGCAGCACTCCCTCAGTAATGACCATCTCTCAGTGCAGCACCTCCTCAGTAATGACCCATTAAAAGTACAGCACTCCCTCAGTAATGACCCTCTGACAGTGTGACACTCCCTCAGTACTGATCCTCTGACACTACAGCACTCCCTCAGTGCTGACCCACTGACAGTGTAGCACTCCCTCAGTGCTGACCCACTGACAGTGCGGCACTCCCTCAGTCCTGATCCTCTGACTGTGCAGCATTCCCTCAGTACTAACCTTCTGACAGTGGAGCACTCCCTCGGTACTGACCCTCTTTATTTCTTGGGAAATATGGAGACATAGGGTTTGCAGGTTTTGAGGAAGCATGAGAGAGACACACTTCACCAGGCCTGTCTGAAACCCTCTGCAATAGATTATTAAGAGGCACAGAGTCACAGAGATGCAGAGCATGGAACCAATCCCTCCTGTCCAACCCGTCCATACCAAACAGATATTCTCATCTCATTTCATTCCATTTGCTAGCACTTGGCTGATATCCCTCTAAAGCCTTCCGATTCACATACTCATCCTGATGCATTTTAAATGTCGCAATTATACCAGCCCCCATCACTTCCTCTGGCAGCTACCTGCATGCCCTTGAATAAGTGCTCAAACATTCGTACTGTCAATACAAACTTTAAAAAACACCAACCTACGAAAGGCTATCATTGTCATTTTCAACCGAACCTAACCTTCTTCATTACCCTGATTTCAACACAGGTAAAGAAACAGAGTTAGTGACCATCCACCGTCACCCTGTTATAAAACTTATTTTCAAATATGGCTTGTATGTGATTCCCACACCCTCTAACAGTTGCCTGGAAGATGGGGATGAGCTGTACTCTCCTGCTGCAGTCCTTGGGTGTCCCACAGTGATGTTAGGGAGGGAGCTCCAGGAGTTTGACCTGAACCATGTAAAGAGCTCTCTTACTGGAGTGCCCTTTTTAAAGTTGGGAAGTTATTATAGACCAGGAGGACCCGAGAGTTGCTGTCTTGTCAGGGAGAGAGGCCTGGTGGGTCACACACCTCAGGTGAGGGACGAGGTTGAGAAGCTGGGGGCTTCATGGTCATTTCAGACATGATAGAGATTGAGCCAACAATGTTGGCATCACGAACCTGTTAGATGTGGTAACTGAGCCCCCTTTGTAGCAGAGGGATTCAATCCCTGGAACAGAGCAAGCTTGAGAATTCAACACTAAAATCAATCTGTACGGACGCGCTAGAGACCTGAAACATCAATACAGAGATTGCTGAAGAAGCTAAGCATGTCCGGCAGCATCTCTGAAGGGAGAGGGAGAAAGAGACAGACAGAGTTCACCGTTGAATCCAGTGATTTCTGCGGGAAAGTTCCTTCAGAACAGACCGTTTTGAGGAAGGGTCACTTGAAATGCGAATTGTTCCTCTATCTCTTCACTGTTGCTACCTGCTGAATGTCCCCAGCCATCTGTTTGCTTGAGAATTTGACCTGATCCAAGCGTCACTGAGTAATTCAGTCTGAGTTCAATGCTCTGAGGCTGCTTCTGCTGAAAGTCGATAAACAGGTTTAAGGCTTTGTAAGGTATTGTATTCGGAGGGCGGGGTACATGGGAGAACTGATACCGAACACAGGCACTTCACAAAGATCCTTCTCAATTTAACTTTGTGATGTTAATTCAGAAGGAACAGCTCAGACCTAACATTTCAGTTCATCAGCCAAGGGGAGTATATATGTCATGACAAAGACTTGTTGTAAAGTCTTTACAGAACCGAACTTTATTGACTATGTTTGTACGTAAAGTGTTTTTGTGAATGAAGTCTCCTTTTGAGATTGATATAAATAGTTTTTCAAGGTGGATCGAGTATCTTGAGCTTGTGGATACAATACCATTATCCCTAATCTTTCTTAAATAACGGTAGACAAGTTAGATACTCCCCGGGTATTTACATCAAATGATCATCAACGGGGAGGAGATGGTGGGATTGTCATGGGCGGTCAGTGTTGCCTCACCCCACCCGGGTTCGATTCCAGCCTGGGGCGACTGTCTCTGTAGAGTTGGCACATTCTCCCCGTGTCAGCCTCCTGGTGCTCCAGTTCCCTCCCACTGTCCAAGGATGTGCTGGCTAGGTGGGTTAGCTAGAGGAAATGAAGGGATCCAGGGATGGGGGGGGATGTGGGGTGGGGGTTGGGGGGGTGATGGGATGCTCTGCCGAGGGTCAGTGTAAACCTGATACGCTGAATGACCTGCTTCCACATCTTCGGGAATCTATGATCAATCCAGAGACTCAAATAATGTTCTGGGCCCTGGGCTCCAATTTTGGGGGTGGCTGTAGGTCTTCACAGCGAGAACAGTTTTGGGAATGAACACGGTCCAAGGGGGCAACAGGTTTGCTTTCTGAGGTGTTGAGGGCATGAATGTTCTGTTGAAGTGTTTTGGGGATAAACTTACTGAGGGGATGGTTTCTAAGGTATTGAGGGAGCACTATCTGTCAGTACAGGGTGCAGATGGTCAAAAGGTACAGATACACTTCATAGAACATAGAACATAGAACAGTACAGCAGAGAACAGGCCCTTGAACCCACGATGTTGTGCCGACCATTGATCCTCATGTGGGGCAAACCTAATGTACGAACCCTCAAATTTCTGGGACCATACGCATGTCCAGCAGTGTCTTAAATATCCCCAATGACCTCGCTTCCACAACTGCTGCTGGCAACACATTCCATACTCTCTGTGTAAGGAACCCGTCTCTGACATCCCCTCTTTCCATGCCGCCAAACAGCTGAAAACTATGACCCCTTGTGTTAACAATTTCTGCCCTGGGAAAAACTCTCTGGCTACCAACTCTAATTATGCCTATCGTTATCCTGTACAACTCAATTAGGTCCCCTCTCTTCCTTCTTTTTTCCAATGAAAAAAGTCCGAGCTCAGTCAACCTCTCTTCATAAGATAAGCCCTCCAGTCCAGGCAGCATCCTGGAAAACCTCCTCTGAACACTCTCCAGAGCATCCACATCTTTCCTATAATGGGGCGACCAGGGTGGCACCCTGGCACAGTGGTTAGCACTGCTGCCTCACAGCGCCAGAGACCCGGGTTCAATTCCCGCCTTGGGCGACTGACTGTGTGGAGTTTGCACGTTCTCCGCGTGTCTGCGTGGGTTTCCTCCGGGTGCTCCGGTTTCCTCCCACAGTCCAAAGATGTGCAGGTCAGGTGAATTGGCAATGCTGAATTGCACGTAGTGTTCGTAGTGGTATGGGTGGGTTGCGCTTCGGCGGGGCGGTGTGGACTTGTTGGGCCGAAGGGCCTGTTTCCACACTGTAAGTAATCTAATCGAATCAGAACTGGACACAATATTTCAAGTGCGTTCTAATCAAAGTTTTATGGAGCTGCAACAAACTCTCACGTATCTTAAACTCAATTCCTCTGTTTATGAAAACCAAAACACCACATGCTTTCCTAACAAGTCTGTCCACTTGGGTAGCCATTTTAAGGGATCTATGTACCTGCACCCCAAGATCCCGCTGTCCCTCCATACTGCCAAGAATCCTGGCTTTAATCCTGTACTCAACTTTCAAGTTCAATCTTCCAAAATGCATCACCTTGCATTTATCCAAGTTGAACTCCATCTGCCACCGTTCAGCCCATCTCTGTATCCTGTCAATGTCCGGCTGCAGCATACAATAGCCCTCCATACTGTCAATGACACCTGCAAACATTGTGTCATCTGCAAACTTGCTAACCCATCCTTCAATCTTCTCATCCTAGTCATTAATAAAAATTACAAACAGTAGAGGCCCAAGGACAGAGCCCTGTGGAACACCACTCACCACAGACTTCTAGGCAGAATATTTCCTTCTACTGCCACTCACTGTCTTCTGTTGACCAGCCAATTCTGTAACCAGACAGATAAGTTCCCCTGTATCCCATTCCACATGATCTTCTGAACGAGCCTACCATGGGAAACTTTATCAAATGCCTTGCTGAAGTCCAGATACACAAATCCACTGCTCAACCCTCATCAACTTGTTGAAAAACATCCTCAAAGAGCTTGATAAGGTTTGTGAGGTATGACCTGCCCCTCACAAAGCCGTGCTGACTGCCTTTAATCAAGCCCTGGTCTTCCAGATGGTCATAAATCCTCAGTACTGACCCTCTGACCGCGCAGCACTACCTCTGTACTCACCCAATGACATTTTGGCACTCCCTCAGTACTGACACTATGACATGGCAGCAATCCCTCAGTTCTGACCCCTCTCACAGGGTGGCTCTCCCTCTGTACTGACCCTCTGACAGTGTCGCACTCCTTCAGTACTACCCTCTGACAGTGCGGCACTAACTCAGTACTGACCGTCTGACAGTGTGGCACTCCCTCAGTACTGACCCTCAGACAGTGCAGCACTCCCTCAGTACTGACCCTCCGACAGTGCAGCACTCCCTCAGTACTGACCCTCTGACAGTGCAGCACTCGCTCAGTACTGACCCTCAGACAGTGCAGCATTCCCTCAGTACTGACCCTCCGACAGTGCAGCACTCCCACAGTACTGACCCTCTGACAGTGCAGCAGTCCCTCAGTACTGACACTCTGACAGTGTGGCACTCCCTCAATACTGACCCCTCTGACAGTATGGCACTCCCACAGTATTGACCCTTGGGCAGTGCAGCACTCCCTCAGTAATGACCCTCTGACAGTGTGACACTCCAGCAGTACTGACCCTCTGACGTTGCGGAACTCCCTCATGACTGACCCTCTGACAATGTGGCACCTCGTCAGTAATGACCGCGCTGACAGTGCAGCACTCCCTCAGTACTTACCCCTTTGACAGTGCAGCACTCCGTCAGTACTGAAACTCTGACAGTGTGGCACTCCCTTAGTACTGACCCTCTGACAGTGTGGCACTTCCTCAATACTGACCCGCGGACAGTGCAGCAATCCCTCAGTGATGACCCTTTCAGTGTGACACTTCCTCAGTACTGACCCTCTGACAGTGCGGCACTCCCTCAGTGTTGACCCTCTTAGAGTGCAGCACACCCTCGGTGCTGACCCTCTTTTTTGCTTCAGAAATTGGGGTCATACAGTTGTTCAGTTTCAGAGGAAGCATGAGAGAGACACACAAACCAAGCCCTGTCTGAAACTCTCTGCAATGGACTATTCAGAGGCACAGAGTCACAGAGATGCACAGCTTGGAAACGAACCCTCCTGTCCAACTCGTCCATACCAACCAGATATTCTCATCTCATTTCATTCCATTTACTAGCATTTGGCTGATATCCCTCCAAACCCTTCCGATTCACATACTCATCCTGATGCCTTTTAAATGTCGCAATTGTACCAGCCCCCAACACTTCCTCTGGCAGCAATCTGCATGCCCTTGAATAAGTGCTCAAACATTCATACAGTCGATACAAACTCTAATAAACACCAACATACGAAAGGCTAGCAATGTCATTTTCAACCGACCCTCAGCTTCTTCATTACGCTGATTTCAACACAGGTAAAGGAACAGAGTTAGTGTCCATCCACCGTCACCCTGTGATAAAACTTATTTTCAAATGTGGCTTGTATGTGATTACCAAACCCTCTAATAGTTGCCTGGAAGGTGGGGGTGAGCTGTACTCTCCTGCTGCAGTCCTTGGGTGTCCCACAGTGATGTTAGGGAGGGAGCTCCAGGAGTTTGACCTGAACCATGTAAAGAGCTCTCTTACTGGAGTGCCCTTTTTAAAGTTGGGAAGTTATTATAGACCAGGAGGACCCGAGAGCTGCTGTCTTGTCAGAGAGAGAGGCCTGGTGGAGCACACACCTCAGGTAAGGGGCGAGGTTGAGAATCTGGGGCTTTCATGGTCATTTCAGACATGATAGAGATTGAGCCAACAATGTTGGCATCACGAACCTGTTAGCTGTGGTAACTGAGCCCCCTTTGTAGCAGAGGGATTCAATCCCTGGAACAGAGCAAGCTTGAGAATTCAACACTAAAATCAATCTGTACGGACGCGCTAGAGACCTGAAACATCAATACAGAGATTGCTGAAGAAGCTAAGCATGCCCAGCAGCATCTCTGAAGGGAGAGGGAGAAAGAGACAGAGAGAGAGTTCACCTGTTAATCCAGTGATTTCTGTGGGAAAGTTCCTTCAGAACAGACCGTTTTGAGGAAGGGGCTCTTGAAATGCGAATTGTTCCTCTCTCTCTTCACTGTTGTTACCTGCTGAATGTCCCCAGCCATCTGTTTGCTTGAGAATTTGACCTGATCCAAGCGTCACTGAGTAATTCAGTCTGAGTTCAATGCTCTGAGGCTGCTTCTGCTGAAAGTTGATAAACAGGTTTAAGGCTTTGTAAGGTATTGTATTAGGAGGGAGGGTTAATTGCGAGAACTGATACAGAACACAGGCACTGCACAAAGATCCTTCTCAATTTAACTTTGTGATGTTAATTCAGAAGGAACAGCTCAGACCTAACATTTCAGTTAATCGGCCAAGGGGAGTATATATGTCATGACAAAAACTTGTTGTAAAGACTGTACAGAACCGAACGTTAGAGTCGATGTTTGTACGTAAAGCGTTTTTTTGAATGAAGTCTCCTTTTGAAATTGATATAAATAGTTTTTCAAGGGGGATTGAGCATCTTGAGCTTGTGGATACAATACCATTATCCCTAATCTTTCTTAAATAACGCTAGACAAGTTAGATACTTCCCGGGTATAGACATCAAATGATCATCAACGGGGAGGAGATGGTGGGATTGTCATGGGGAGTCAGTGTTGCCTCACCCCACCCTGGTTCGATTCCAGCCTCGGGCGATTGTCTGTGTGGAGTTGGCACATTCTCCCCGTGTCAGCCTCCGGGTGCTCCAGTTCCCTCCCACTGTCCAAAGATGTGCAGGCTAGGTGGGTTAGCTAGAGGAAATGAAGGGATCCAGGGATGGGGGGGGGGGATGCGGGGTGGAGGGGGTGTGGATGGGATGCTCTGCCGAGGGTCAGTGTAAACCTGATAGGCCGAATGGCCTGCTTCCACATCTTCGGGAATCTATGATCAATCCAGAGACTCAAATAATGTTCTGGGCCCTGGTCTCCAATCTTGGAGGTGGCAGTGGGTCATCACAGGGAGAACAGTTTTGGGAACGAACACGGTCCAAGGGGGCAACTGGTTTGCTTTCTGAGGTGTTGAGGGCATGAATTTTCTGTCGAAGTGTTTTGGAGATAAACTTACTGAGGGGATGGTTTCTAATGTATTGAGGGAGCACTATCTGTCAGTACAGGGTGCAGATGGTCAAAAGGTACAGATACACTTCATAGAACATAGAACATAGGACATAGAACAGTACAGTAGAGAACAGGCCCTTCAGCCCACGATGTTGTGCCCACCATTGATACTCATGTAAGGTAAACCTAATGAATGAACCCTCAAATGTCTGTGACCATATGCATGTCCAATAGTCTCTTAAAAATCCCCAATGACCTCGCTTCCACAACTGCTGCTGGCAACGCATTCCATGCTCTCGCAACTCTCTGCGTAAAAAACCCACCTCTGACATTCCCTCTATACTTTCCGCCAAACAGCTTAAAACTATGACCCCTTGTGTTAACAATTTCTGCCCTGGGAAAAAGCCTCTGACTATCGACTCTATCGATGCCTCTCATTATCTTGTACACCTCAATTAGGTCCCCTCTCTTCCTTCTTTTTTCCAATGAAAAAAGTCCGAGCTCAGTCATCCTCTCTTTATAAGATAAGCCCTCCAGTCCAGGCATCATCCTGGTAAACCTCCTTTGAACCCTCTCCAGAGCATCTACATCTTTCCTATAATGGGGCGACTAGAACTGGACAAAATATTCCAAGTGCGTTCTATCCAAAGTTTTATGGAACTGCAACAAAATCTCACGTATCTTAAACTCAATTCCTCTGTTAAAGAAAGCCAAAACACCACATGCTTTCCTAACAACCCTGTCCACTTGGGTAGCCATTTTAAGAGATCTATGTACCTGCACCCCAAGAGCCCGCTGTCCCTCCATACTGCCAAGAATCCTGGCTTTAATCCTGTATTCAACTTTCAAGTTCAACTTTCCAAAATGCATAACCTCGCATTTATCCAGGTTGAACTCCATCTGCCACCGCTCAGCCCATCTCTGCATCCTGTCAATGTCCCGCTGCAGCCAACAACAGCCCTCTATACTGTCAATGACACCTGCAAACGTTGTGTCGTCTGCAAACTTGCTGACCCATCCTTCAATCTTCTCATCCTAGTCATTAATATAAATAACAAACAGTAGAGGCCCAAGGACAGAGTCCTGTGGAATACCATTCACCACAGACTTCCAGGCAGAATATTTTCCTTCTACTACCACTCACTGTCTTCTGTTGACCAGCCAATTCTGAATCCTGACAGATAAGTTCCCCTGTATCCAATTCCTTCTGATCTTCTGAACGAGCCTACCATGGGAAACCTTATCAAATGCCTTGCTGAAGTCCAGATACACAAATCCACTGCTGGACCCTCATCAACTTGTCGAAAAACATCCTCAAAGAGCTTGATAAGGTTTGTGAGGTATGACCTGCCCCTAACAAAGCCGTGCTGACTGCCTTTAATCAAGCCATGGTCTTCCAGATGGTCATAAATCCTATCCCTCAGAATCCTTTCTTACACCTTGCAGACGATAGATGTGAGACTGACTGGTCTGTAATTGCCAGGGATTGCCCTATTTCCTTTCTTGAAGAGAGGAATTACATTTGCCTCCCTCCAGTCCTCAGGTATAACTCCGGTGGAGAGCGAGGATGCAAAGATCTTTGCAAGCGGTGAAGCAATCACATTTCTCACTTCCCAAAGCAGCCGAGGACAAATCTGATCCGGCCCTGGCGAGTTTTCATTTTAATGTTTGTCAAAGCTTTCAGCATATCAGCTTCCTCAATCTCTAACCATTCCAGCATGCACACCTGTTCCTCTATGGTTTCATTCACTACAAGGTCCTTTACTTGAGTAAAGATAGAAGCAAAAAAACTCATTAAGGGCTTCCCCCACCTCCTCAGACTCTATATGCAAGTTCCCTATGCCATCCCTGATCGGCCCTACTCTTTCTTTGATCATTCTCTTTTCCCTCACATACGTGTAAAATGCCTTTGGATTCTCCCTAATCCTTCCTGCCAAGCCTTTTTCGTGCCCCCTCCTGGCTCTCCTCAGACCATTTTTGAGCTCCTTCCTCGCCTGCCTGTAATCCTCTAGAGCTGAGTAAGACCCTTGCTTCCTCCATCTTACGTAAGTTGCCTTCTTTCTTTTGAAAAGAAGCTCCTCCGCTCTCGTCATCCAAGGTTCCTTTATCTTACCCCTTCTTGCCTGTCTCAGAGGAACACATTTATGCATCACTCGCAACAACTGTTCCTTAAACCGCCTCGACATGTCTATAGTGGCCTTTCCATGGAGCAATTGCTCCCAGTCCATGGTTCTCAACTCACGTCTGATAGTATCATAGTTTCTTTTTCCCCAATTACATATCCTCCCATTGTGCCTGCTTCTCTCCTTCTCCATAGCTATGTAGAATGTGAAACAGTTGTGGTCACGATCACCAAAATGCTCTCCCACCGCGAGATCTGTCACCTGCCCCAGCTCATTGCCGAGCACCAAAATCAAAATGGTCTCTCCCCTCGTCGGCCACTTCAATGTGCTGAGTTAGGAAACCCTCATGAACAAACCTTATAAAAATAGCTCCTTCCAAACCATCTGCTCGAAGGAGCTTCCAATCAATATTGGGAAAGTTAAAGTCACCCATTACAACAACCCGATTCCATTCACTCTTTACCAAATTCTGCCGCCCTATGCTTTCTTCAATCTCCCTGCTGCTATTGGGGGGCCTGTAGTACACTCCTAATGAGGTAACTGCTCCCTTACTGTTCCTAATTTCCACCTGTACTGACTCAGTAGGCAGACCCTCCTCGACAATGGTAACTTCTGTGGCTGTGATACCCTCTCTGATTTCATTTCTGAATTCATTGCATGTGGTGTCCCTCAAAGGTTGGGCACCACGGTTGCTCAGTGGTGAGCACAACTGCCTGACAGCACCAGGGACCCAGGTTCGATTCCAGACTCGGTCGACTGGCTGTGTGGAGTTTGTACATTCTCCCAGTGTCTGCGTGGGTTTCCTCCGTGTGCTCCGGTTTCTTCCCACAGTCCAGAGATGTGCAGGTTAGGTGAAATGGCCATGATAAATTGTCCGTAGTGTTAGGTGCATGAATCAGGGGTAAATCTACGGGAATGGGTCTGGTTGGGTTCATCTTCGGAGGGTCGGTGTGGACTTGTTGGGCCGAAGGGCCTGTTTCCACACTGTAGGGAATCTAAGGATCTATCCATGGCCCCTCCTTTTTCTCACCTACACACTGCCAGGAGGTGACATTGTCCAAAAGCACCGTGTTAGGTTTCACATGTACACTGACAATGCCCAGCTCTCCCTCCCCATCATCCCTCTTCATTACTCCACTGTTACTCAGATATCAAACTGCTGACCACGCTCCCACTACTCAATTAGCTGCAATTTTCTCCAATGAAACATTGTTACGGTTAAAACCATTGCCTTCAGTTGCTATTACAAATTACTTTCCCTTACTGCTGAGCCCCTCCCTCCCACTGGGAAATATCTGAGGTAGAACTACATTCTTTACAATATTACTGTTATATCTGTCCCCAAGGTGACCTTCTGATCAGACATCCACACAATCACAAACACCAGGAATTCCATTCTCTAAAATGTTGCTTGTCTCCACCTCACCCCAGCACCATTGCTACTGAAACCCCTTACCCATGTCGGTGTTGCCTTAAACTTGACGAATCTGAAGCAGAACCCTTGATTCCGTGACTGACCCAGAATCTGCTAGCTTTCTGTGTTTACTGCACAATTACCCCCGGTCCCTTTGTGGTGCAGCTTCCTACAGTTTCCACCATTTAAATAGCACTCTATTCTTTTATTACCTCCTCCAAAATGACCAACTTCCCAATTTCCCAAATTATACTCCATCTGCCAACTTGTTGCCCCCTTCTCCTGTGCATCTCTCTTTCTTCACAATCCTCTTAGAACTTTACAGTTATGCCTTTTCTGACAGATTCCCACCCCCCAATTCTTCTAAACGTTTACTGGGAATCGTGGGCAGTGAGAATCGTGCAGTAATGCTCTGTTTTTCTATGGGATGACTGGGAGGAGCTTGCTGCCCATTGGTCAGAATGGAGACAACTTGCCCACCAAGCTGCATGTCTTATTGATGAGGCACAGCGGCAAGACGGAAGGAAAGAAAAGGAAGGAAATTCTGCTCTCCACATCTCACTGACTCTTGGATCATTCTGTCCCATCTATGAAAGATCTGCCCTGTTCAGCCACATGAAGTCCCAAGGTGGAAACTCATAGATACCCACATAGATTTCCCCCTGAACTAACTGCTGACCTCCACAAGGAGTAATGTGTAGTCATCCAGGCCCAGGAGGAGGGGAAGGTGTGAGTTTCTAACCTGAACTGACAGTGACAGATTTTATAACTTGTATCAGAGGATACTACAGGTGGACATTCAGATGGTAATCTCAGTAACTGTAATGCCAAACTCTGACAGCGTTACACAGTTAATCAGGACCTGGATATTCACATTGTGCATGAGTATTGTGTTCCAGCTCAATCCCATTTACTGAATAAACGTTCTCCTTTAAATCACACCATTCTCCCAATAGTTCTGCCTAAACCTTCAATGTGTCCTGTCATCCTTGTATAATGACCTGATAGGTGTAAGGTTTATTATTATAACGGGTAACTTTTGTAAACACCTTTGTCACAGCTCCTCTCAATTTCCTTTGCTATAAGGAGAACAATCTCGATTTCCCCAAATCCCTGATTCCCCAATATCTGTTTGCTCTCTGTAAGGTACACATCAGGATTGTATTGGAACATTCTCCACTTGCCTGCATCAGTGCAGGCACCAACACTATTAAAGAACGTGAACATCCTTCAGGACAAAGCACTGTGCCTGAGTGGAGTCCCATCCAACCCCCTCAGCATTCCCTCTCTCCACCTCCGAGGTACAGTGACATCACTGAGTAAGAGGCAAAGTCAATATTGTCCTACCATACCATAGGGCTGCTCTCTCATTAGGGAGAGATGACTAGTCGTGGTTTAACCTGAATGTTACCCCAGCCCAGGCAAGGGGAGAGGTTGAGAAGGAGAGTCTATTTATTGTAGATCGATATTATCTACCCAATGTATCAGCAACAACTATATCATACCAATGAATAATGCAAAAGAATATACAAAAGATGCTACTACAATCCCCCATTCCTTGAACCATCCTGGTAAATCTCCTGTGCCCCCTCTCAGGGACCCTGTCATCCTTCCCAATGTGTGTGCGATCTCTGGTTTGCACAGACCCAGATGCTCTGTGTTCCTGTGGGTAATGTCATCATCGAGCACTAGTTGCACTAAACCTCACTGTCTGGAAGGGTGGGAGACACAGAATTCCCAATAGTATTTAAGACATATTTAGGTGCACACTTGTGATACCGAGACAGACGGTGCGAATGACTGTGTATTGGAAAATGGATCAGGATAGTTTGGTGATAGTTTTCTTTACTGGCACAGACTCACTGGCCCACAGAGCCTTTTTCTGTGCTGTAAACCTCAAGACATTTAATATAGGAATATGATAGGAGACCATTGAAACCAGGTCAGAAAAAATGATAGTAGAATCGATGACACATGATTGGTCAATGTGTTTGGGAGGAAAGTGAGATGGAGAGGTTGAGGAGGAAATTCTGGAGCTGGATGCAGGAATCTGAAAGGGCCGTCATCAAGTGTGAAATAAAAATGTGGTATCCTCAAGGCTGGAATCAAAGAAAGGCACATACAGCACAGCGTTTGAGAGAATGGAGGGGATTAGAGTTAGGGAGGGGTCTGAGGTTGGAGGGGAATTATTAGAGATAAGGAAGATATTCGCCGAGCTGGGAATTTGTGTTGCAGACATTTCGTCCCCTGTCCGGTGCAGCTGGAACTGACAACCGGAAGTGGCAGATTCAAACCACTGTCAATGCCAGAAGAAACATCACAGAAGCGCTTCACAGGAGGCTCCCAAGTACTGAGGACGTCACCTAGACAGGGGACGAAACGTCTGCAACACAAATTACCAGCTCGGTGAAGAGAACCACAACAACGAATACCCGAGCTACAAATCTTCTCATAAACTTTGAAGATAAGGAAGAGTTGTGAGGCTGGGTGAGGTGACAGAGATAGGGAGAGATGTGAAGAGGGAGGAATGCAGAGACAGCAAGAATTAGAGTCGTAATGTTATGTAGCATGGAAACAGACTCTGTGATCCAATCAATCCATGTCAAACAGAATTCCAAACTGAGTTAATCTCACCTGCCTCCCCTTGATCCACATGTATCCAAACATTCCCTATTTGGAACCTGTCCAAATGAGTTTCTCGTAGAATCACTGTGGAAACTGTCCATCTGACCAGCTATCCCAAGCCAATTTAGTCCCACCTGCCAGTACCCGGCTCATATCCCTCCAAACCATTCCCATTCATATATCCATCCAACTGCCTCTTAAATGTTGCAATTGTACCTGCCTCCACCACTTCCTCTGGCAGCTCATTCCATGCACGTACCACACTCTGTGTGAAAAAGTTGCCACTTCTGTCTCTTTTAGATCTTTACCCTGTCATCCTAAACCTATGCCCTCTAGTTGTGGACGAGATGCTGGAAGACCGGTGCCATTATTTGAGAAAGGTGGTAAGGAAAAGCCAGCAAACTATAGACCCAGTGAGTCTGAAGTCAGTAGAAGGCAAGTTGTTGGAAGGGGTTCTAAGGGGCAGGATATCCATGTAATTGGAAAGACAAGAATGATGAGGGATAGTCAGCATGGCTTTGTGCATGGAAATCACTAACTTGGACTTCAGAAAGACATTCAGCAAGAGTCCACATCACACACGGGTTAGCAAGTTTATCACCATTGAATAAAAGGAGATGGGGAGATTTGGATACAAAACTGGCTGGAAGATCATAGAGTCGTAGAGATATACAGCACAGAAACAGACCCTTCGGTCCAACCCGTCCATGCTGACCAGGTATCCCAACCCACTCTAGTCCCACCTGCCAGCACCTGGCCCATATCCCTCTAAACCCTTCCTATTTATGTTCCCACAGACAGAGGAACCTCAATTATGTGAACGAGTTGGGTGGGCACTAATTCATTCGGATAATCAATGATTCGGAGCTGGGGCTCGGAGTTTTCAAAGTCTGCTCCCCATTCACGAGATTACAGCAGCACACAGCACGATCGACCGCGCACACACTGTCCCCAGCCTGACCCTCACTGCCGTCCACACACCGCCCCGAGCCTGATCCTCACTGCAGTCCACACACCGCCTCCAGCCTGACCATCACCGCCGTCCACACACCGTCCCCAGCCTGATCCTCACTGCCGTCCACACACCATCCCCAGCCTGACTCTCACTGCCTCCCACACCCCGCCTCCAGCCTGACCATCACCGCCATCCAACACTGCCCCCAGCCTGACCCTCACTGCTGTCCACACACCGTCCCCAGCCTGATCCTCACTGCCGTCAACATACCATCCCCAGCCTGACTCTCACTGCCTCCCACACCCCGCCTCCAGCCTGACCATCACCGCCATCCAACACTGCCCCCAGCCTGACCCTCACTGCCGTCCACACACCGTCCCCAGCCTGACCCTCACTGCCATCCACACACTGCCCCCAGCCTGTCCCTCACCACCATCCAACACCGCCCCCAGCTTGACCCTCACTGCCGCCCACACACCATCCCCAACCTGACACTCATTGCCTCCCACACCCCACCTCCTGCCTGACCCTCATTGCCGTCCAACACCATCCCCAGCCTGACCCTCACTGCCTCCCACACACTGCCTCCAGCCTGACCATCACCGCCATCCACACACCATCCCCAGCCTGATCCTCACTGCCTCCCACACCCCGCCCCCAGCCTGACCTTCATTGCCGTCCACACACCGTCCCCAGCCTGACTCTCACTGCCTCCCAAACCCCGCCTCCAGCCTGACCATCACCGCCATCTAACACCGCCCCCAGCCTGACCATCACAGCCATCCACACACCGTCCCCAGCCTGACCCTCACTGCCGTCCACACACCATCCCCAGCCTGACTCTCACTGCCTCCCACACCCTACCTCCAGCCTGACCCTCATCGCCGTCCGACACGGCCCCCAGCTTGACCCTCACTGCCGCCCACACACCGTCCCCAGCCTGACCCTCACCACCGCCAACATGCCGCCCCCAGCCTGACCCTCACCACTGCCCACACATCGTGCCCAGTTTGACCCTCACCACCATTCACACAGCGCCCCCAGCCTGACCCTCACCACCGCCGACACGCCGCCCACAACCTGACCCTCACCACCATCCACACGCCGCCCACAGCCTGACCCTCACTACTGTTCTCACACTTCCCCCAGCCGGACCCTCACTGCCACTCACACACCGCCCCCAAACTAACCCTCACCACCATTCACACACAGACCCCAGCCTGACCCTCACCACTGCCCACACACCGTGCCCAGTGTGACCCTCACCGCCATTCACACAGCGCCCCCAGCCTGTCCCTCACTCCGTCCACACACCGCCCACAGCCTGACCCGCACCACCGTCCACACACCGCTCCCAGCCTGTCCTTCTCTGCCGTCCACACACCGCCCTTGGTCTGACCCTCCCCAACGTCCAACACGGGCCCCAGCCAGACCTTCACTGCCATCCTCACACCACCCCCAAGCCTGACCCTCACCGATCCCACAAACACCACCCCCCAGCCTGACCCTCACTGTCCCGGACTCACTGCCCCAGCCAGACCCTCACCGCCCTAGCCTGACATTACCGACCCCAGCCTGACCCTCACCGCTGTCCAACATTGTCCCCAGCCTGACCCTCATCGCCATTCAACACCACCCCCAGCCTGACCCTCACTGCAGTCCAACACCAGTCCCAGCCTGACACTCACTGCCGATCACATATCACTCCCAGCCTGACCCTCACCGCCGTTCAACATCGGCCCAGACTCACCCTCTCTGCCGTTAAATACTGCCCCCAGCCTGATCATCACTGCTGCCCACACACCACCCCCAGCCTGACCTTCACCGTCATCCAACACCGCTCCCAACCTGACCCTCAATGTCACCCACAATTTGCCCCATAGCCTGACTCTCACCACTGTCCACTCACCGCCCCCAGCCTAACCCTCACCGCCATCCACACACTGCCCCCAGACTGACCCTCACTGCTGCCCACACACCGCCCCCGAACTAAACCTCACCATCGTCCACACACTGACCCCAGCCAGACCCTCATTGCATCCACACACCACCCCCCAGCCTGATCCTTACCGCCCCGGACACACTGGCCCCAGCCAGATCCTCACCTCACCCAGCCTGACCTTACCGCCCCCAGCCTGACCTTACCGCCCCCAGCCTGACCCTCACCCCGTCCAACATTGCCACCAGCTTTACCCTCAGCACCGTTCTACACCACCCCAGCCTGACCCTCACCAGCGCTGCCCACACACCGCCCCCAGCCTGACCCTCAGTGCCATCCACACACCGCTACCAGCCTGACCCTCACCACCGTCCCCACATCGCCCCCAGCCTGGTCTTCACTGCCAACTACACGCCGGCCTCAGCCTGACCCTCAGCGACATCTACACGCCACCCCCAGCCTGACCAGCCTGACCCTCACCACCATCCACACTCTGCCCACAGCTTGACCCTCACCATCGTCCACACACTACCCCAAGCATGACCATCGCTGCCACCCACACACCACCCCTCGACAGACCCTCAGCACCATTCACACACCGCCCCAAGCTTGACCCATACTCTTGTCCACATACCGCCCGAGACTGGCCCTCAGTGCCATCCACACACCACCCTTAGCCTGACCCTCACAGCCGCTGAAACACTCCCCCAGCCTGATCCTCACCGCTGTCCACACAACGCCAACAGCCTGACACTCACTGGTGTCCACACACCACCACCTGCCTGACCCTCACTGCCATCAACACACCGTTCCCAGCTTGACCCTCAATGCCATCCATGCCCACCCCACCTGACCCTCCCCACCCTCCACACATCGTTTCCAGCCGGACCCTCACAGCCGTCCACACACCGCCCCCTGCCTGACCCTCAATGCCGTCCTCACGCTGCCAAAGCCTGACCCTCACTACTCCCTACACACCGCCCCCTGCCTGACCCTCACTTCCATCCACACACCACCGCCAGCCTGACCCTCACCATCCCAAAACAACACCCTCAGCCTGACCTTCAAAGCCCCGATACACCATCCCCAGCCTGACCCTCAACCCCGCCCTCACACCGTTCCCAGCCTGACCATCACTGCCATCCACACACTTCCACCAGCCTGACCGTTGCTGTCCCAGCCTAACCGTCACCGCCGTCCAACATCATACTCAGCCTGACCCACACTGTCGTCCACACACACCACCCCCAGTCTGACCCTCACTGCCCCCAGCCTAACCGTCACCGCCGTCCAACATCATACTCAGCCTGACCCTCACCGCCTCACACACACCACCCCCAGCCTGACCCTCACTGCCCCCAGCCTAACCGTCACCGCTGTCCAACATCATACTCAGCCTGACCCACACTGTCGTCCACACACCGCCCCTAGCCTGACCCTCACTGCTGCCCACACACTGCCCTCAGCCTGACTCTCAGCGCCGTCCACACCTCATACCCAGACTGACCCACTCCACCGTCCACATACCCCCCCCCCAGCCTGACCACCTCCACCATTCACATACTGCCCCCAACCTGACCCTCAGTGCAGTCCAACATGGCTCCCAGCATGACCCTCATGGCTGCCCACACTCCGCCCCCAGCCTGACCCTCACTACACCGACACACCACCCCCTCACTGCCCTCACTGCCTGCCCACACACCAGCACCCAGTCTGACTCTCTTCGCCGTCCACACACCGCCTCCAGCCTGACCCTCACCACCCCCAGCCTGACACTCACTGCCCCCAGCTTGACCCTCACTGCCGTCCACACACTGTCTCCAGCCTGACCCTCACCAACCCCAGCCTGACCCTCACCACCCCAGCCTGACCCACACTGCCGTCCACAATCAGCCCCCAGCTGGACCCTCACTGCCATCCACACACCACCCAATTCCTGACCCTCACTGCCGACCACACACCGGCCCCAGCCTGACATTCACCGCCGTCCCTTCCTCCAATCCGTCCAACACCGTCCCCACACCCAACCTCGTCAAACACCGCCCCCTCTCCAAACAAGTCCAACACCGCACCCTCCCCAACCCCATCCAACACTGCCCCCTCCTCCACCCCCATCAAACACTGGCCCCATTCTTAACCCCGTCCAACACCGCCCTCTCCCCAATCCCGTCCAACATCGCCCCATCCCAAAACCCCATCAAACACCGGCCCCATCCCCAACACTGTCCAACACGGCCCCCTACACAATCCTGTCCAACACTGCCCCCTCTCCAACACTGTCCAACACTGCCCCCACACCAACACGGTCAAACACCACTCCCTATCCAACCCCGTCCATCACTGCCCCCTCCCCCAACCCCATCAAACACCACTCCCTCCCCCAACACCTTCCAACACCGCCGCCTCCCCAACCCCGTCCGATATCGCCCCCTCCCCAATCCCATCCAAAACTGCCCCCTCCCCCAAACCTGTCCAACACTGCTCCCTCCCCAATCTCGTCCAACTCTGGCCCCTCCCCAACCCCGTCCAACATTGCCCCCTCCCGTGAACCCTTTCAAACACCGCCCCCTCCCCAACCCCATCCAACACTGCCTCCTCCCCAATCCAAGTCCAACACCGCACCCTCCCAAACCATGTCCAACACTGCCCCCTCACCTCAACAGCGTCCATCCCTGCCCCGCCTCCAACCTGGACAAACACCGCCCCATTCCCCAACACCGTTCAACACCGCTGCCTCACCAACCCCGTCCAACACCACTCCCTCCCCAAACCCGTCCAACACCACACCCTCCCCAACCCCGTCCAACACCACTCCCTCCCCAACTCCCTCCAAAACCACTCCCTCCCCAACCCCGTCCAAAACCACACCCTCCCCAACCCCATCCAACACCGCCCCCTCTAACCCCGTCCAACACTGCCCCCTCCCCAATCCCGTCCAACACCGCCCCCTCCCCCAACCCCGTCCAACACCGCTGCCTCACCAACCCCGTCCAACACCACTCCCTCCCCTACTCCCTCCAAAACCACCCCCTCCCCAACCCCATCCAACACCGCGCACTCCCCTTGCCCTGTTCAAAACTGCCCACTCCCCTCGCCCCGTTCAAAACCGCCCCCTTCCCAACACCATTCAACACTGCCCCTCCAACAATACCACCCAATACTTCCCACTCCCCCGGCACCGTTCAAAACCACCCCCTCCCCAACACCGTCCAACACCCCCCTAACCCTGTCCAACATCGCCCACTCACCCCAACCCCATCCATCACTGCCCCCTACCCCAACCCCATCAAAAACCGGCCCCATCCCCAACACCATCCAACACTGCCACCTCTGCCAACACCACCCAACACTGCCCACTCCCTCGGCACTGTTCAAAACCACCCCATCCCTAACACCATCCAACACCGCCCACTTCCCAACCCTGTCCAACACCGCCCCCTCACCCCAACACCGTCCAACACTGCCCCCTCCGCCAACACCACCCAACACTGCCCACTCCCCCAGCTCCGTTCAAAACAGAACCCCTCCCCAACCCTGTCCAATACCGGACCATTCCCAACAACATCCAACACTGCCCCCTGCCCAACCTGATCAAACACCGCCCCCTCCCCAATCCCGTCTGACACCGCCCCCTCCAAAATCCCGTCCAACACTGCCCCCTCCCACAACCCCGTCCAACACCGCCCCTCCCTCAACCCCGTCCGACACCGCACCCTCCCCAATCCCGTCTGACACCGCCCCCTCCAAATTCCCGTCGAATACCGCCCCCCACAAGTCCCACCAGCACCGCCCCTCCCCAAACCTATCCAACACTGCCCCCTCCCCAACACCGTCCAACACCGCCGCCTCACCAATCCAGTCCAACACCACCCCCTCCCCAACTCCCTCCAAAATCACCCCTTCCCCAAACCCGTCGAACACCACACCCTCCCCTGCCCCATCCAACACCGCCCCCTCCCCAACCCGTCCAACACTGACCCCTCCCCAACACCTTCCAATATTGCCCCCGCCCACAAACCCCTTCCAAAACCACCTCCTCCCCAACCCAGTCCAACACCGTCCATTCCCCCAGCCCCGTTCAAAACTGCCTACTCCCCAACCCCGTTCAAAACCGATCCCTTCTCAACACCATCCAACACTGCCCCTCCACCAACACTGCCCCTCCACCAACACCACCCAACATTGCCCACTCCCCCGGCACTGTTAGAAACCACCCTCTCCCCAACACCATCCAACACTGCCCCCTCACCCCAACCCCGTCCATCACTGCCCCCTACGCCAACCCCATCAAACACCGGCCCCATGCCCAACACCATCCAACACTGCCCCCTCCGCCAACACCACCCAACACTGCCCACTCCCCCGGCATCGTTCAAAACCACCCCCTCCCTAACACCGTTCAAACCCGCCCCCCCAAACCTGTCCAACACCGCCCCCTCACCCCAACCCCGTCCATCACTGCCCCCTACCCGAACCCCAACAAACACCGGCCCCAACCCCAACACCATCAAACACTGCCCCCTCCGCCAACACCACCCAACACTGCCCACTCCCCCAGCCCCGTTCAAAACAGAACCCTCCCCAACCCTGTCCAATACCGGACCATTCCCAACAACATCCAACACTGCCCCCTGCCCAACCTGATCAAACACTGACCCCGTCCAACACCATCCAACACTGCCCCCTCCCTTACCCCGTCAAACACCAACCCATAACCAACATTGTCCAACCCCGCCCCCTACCCAACCCCGTCCATCACTGACCCCTCCCCAACCCCATCAAACACCATCCCATTCCCCAAACCTGCCCAACACCGCACCCTCCACCAACCCTGTCCAACACCACCTCCTCCCCAACACTGTCCCACACCACAACCTACCCAACCCTGTCCGATACCGCCCCATCCTCAACCCTGTCCAAAACCACCCCCTCACCAAACCTGTCCGACAATGACCCTCCCTAATCCCGTCCAACACCGCCCCTCCCCCAACCGCATCGAACCCCCCTCCCCCAACTATGTCCAACACTGCCCCTCTCCAACACCGTCCAACAACGCTGCCTCACCAACCCCGTCCAACACCACCTTTTCCCCAACACTCTCCAAAACCACCCCTTCCCCAAACCCATCCAACATCGCACCATCCCCCATCCCGTCCAACACCGCCCCCTCCCCTACCCCGTCCATCACTGCCCCCTCCCCAACACCGTCCAACACCACTGCCTCACCAACCCCGTCCAACACCGGCCCCTCCTCACGCCCGTCTAACACCACGCCCTCCCCTAGCCCTGTTCCCAATCGCCCTCTCCCCAACACCATCCAATTTGCACCCTCTACCAACACCATCCAACACTGCCCACTCCCCCAGCCCCGTTCAAAACCCCCCCAGCACCGTCCAACACAGCCCCCTCCCCAACACGTCCAACACTGCCCCCTCCCGAACCCTGTCCAACTTTGCTCCCTCCCGTGAACCCCTTCAAACTCCACGTCCTCCCCAACCCCATCCAAAACAACCCCTCCCAAACCCATCCAACACCGCTCCCTCCCCAAACACGTCCAACACCGCCCCCTCCCCCAACCCCGTCCAACACCGCCGCCTCCCAAACTGGGTCTAACACTGCCCCCTCCACCCAACCCCGTCAAACACCGCCCCCTCCACCAACACCATCCAACACATGCCCCCTCCGCAACCCCATCCAACACCGCCGCCTCCCCAACCCCGTTCAACTCCACCCCATCCTCAACCCCATCCAACACCGCCCCCTCCAAACCCCATCTAAAACTGCCCCCTCCCCAATCCCATCAACCACCGCCCCCTCCACCAACACCATCCAACACCGCCCACTCTCCCAGCCCCATTCACAACCGCCCCCTCCCCAACACCATTCAATTCCGCCCCCTCCACCAACAATCTACATCACTGCCCACTCCCCCAGCCCCGTTTACAACCGACCCCCCCCAACACCGTTCAACTCCGCCCCCTCCACCAACACCGTCCAACACCGCCCACTCCCCGAGTCCCATTCAAATCCGTCCCCCTCCCCAACTTGGTCCAAAACCACCCTCACCCCATCCCTGTCAAAAGCTGCTCCCTCGCCCCAAATCTGTCCAACACCATCCCCTCCCCAACCCTGTCCCACAACACCCCTTCCCCCAAACCTGTCCCACGCTACCTCAACCCTCAGACCCGTCCCACACCAACCCCTCCCCCAACACCATTCAACACCGCCCCCACCTTCAACCCCATCCCACACCACCCCCACCAAACCCTGTCCAACACCGACCCTCCCCCAACCAGGTCCAACACTGCCCTCTCCCCCAAACCTGTCCAACACCGACCCCTCCCCAATCCCGTCCAAAACTGCACTCTCCCCCAACACCGTCCAACGCCTCCCCGTCCCCCCAACCCCGTCCAACACCGGCCCCTCCCGAACCCTATTCAACACCACACCCTTCCCCAACCTAGTCCAACACCTCCACCTCCCCAACTCCGTCCAACTCCGGCCCCACCCCAACACTGTCCAACACACCCCCATCCCCCAACCCCATTAAACACTGCCACCTCACCAACTATGTCCATACCACTCGCTCCCCCAAACCCGTGCGACACCAACCACTCCCCCAACACCGCCCAATACCGCCGCCTCCCACACCCCGTCCGACTCCACCCCGTCCCCAATCCCGTGCAACACCGCCCCCTCCCCAACCACGTCCAACACCACCCCTCCCCAAACCGTCCCCTCCCGAACACCGTCCAACACCGCATCCTCCCCAACCCCGTCCAACATCGCCCCCTCCCCAACACCATCCCACACCAACCCCTCCCCCAAACCCGTCCCACACCTCCCCCTCCCCAACACTGTCCAACACCGCCCCCTCCAAAATCCCGTCCAACACCGCACCCTCCCACAACCCTGTCCAACACGGCCCTCTCCCCAACCCGTCCAACACTGCCCCCTCCCCTATCCCCGTCCAACACTGCCCCCTCCCCAACCCCGTCCAATATTGTCCCCTCCCGTGAACCCCTTCAAACATCAACCCCTCCCCCAATCCCGTCCAACACTGCCCCCTCACCCAACACCATCCAACACCGCCCCCTCCGCAATCCCGTCCAACACCGGCCCCTCCCCCAAACCCGTCCATCACCGCCCCCACCCCCAACCCCGTCCAACACGCCCCCTCACCCCAACCCCGTCCATCACTGCTCCCTCCCCAACCCCATCCAACACCACCCCCCAACCCTGTACAACACCACCCACTCCCCAATCCCGTCCAACACCGCATCCTCCCCAAACCCGTCCAACATCGCCCCCTCCCCAACCCCATCCCACACCAACCCCTCCCCAAACCCGTCCCACACCTCCCCCTCCCACAAAAGTGTGCAACACCGCCCGCTCCCCAATCCCGTCTGACACCACCCCCTCCCACAATGCCGTCCCATGCCACCCCCTTCCCCCAACCATGTCCCACACCGACCCCTCCACCAACACCGTCCAACACCGCCGCTTCACCAACCCCGTCCAACAGCACCCCCTCCCCAAACGCGTCTAACACCGCACCCTCCCACAACCCCGTCCAACACCGCCCTCTCCCCAACCCGTCCAACACTGCCCCCTCCCCAACCCCATCCAACATTGCCCCCTCCCGTGAACCGCTTCAAACACCACCCCCCTCCAACCCCGTCCAACACTGCCCCATCCCCTATCCCCGTCCAACACTGCCCCCTCCCCAACACCATCCAACACCGCCCCTCCCCAACCCCGTCAATCATCGCTCCCTTCCCTAACTCTGTCCAACACCGCCCCTTCCACCAACACTATCCAACACCACCCACTCCCTCAAACCCATCCAAAACCTCCCCCTCCCCAACCCCGACCAACAATGCCCACTCCCAAAACCTCCATCACTGCCCACTACCCTCAACCCCCTCCATCACCACCCCCACCCCCAAACCTGACCAGAACAGCCCCCTCACCACGCCCCATCCATCACTGCCCCCTCCCCTACCACGTCCAAAACCGGTCCCTCACCAATATCGTCCAACACTGCCCCCTCCCCCAACACCGTCCAACACCTCCCCTTCCCCCCAAGCCCATCCAACACCACCCCCTCATCCCACCCCGTCGATCACTGCCCCCTCCACGATCCTGTCCAATACTGGCCCCTCATCAATATCGTCCAACACCACACCCTCCCCTAACACCATCCAAAACTCCCCCCGCCCCCAAACATGCCCCACACCAACCCCTCCCCAACACCTCCCAACACCGCCGCCTCCCCAACCCCGTCCGACACTGACCCTCCTCAATCCCGTCCAATACCGTCCCCTTCCCAACCCCGTCCGACACCGCCCCCTCCCCAACCCTGTCCCACAACACCCCTTCCCCCAAACCCGACCCACATTAACCCCATCCCACAAGCCCGTTCCACACCAATCCCTCCCCCAACACCATCCAACACCGGCCCCACATTCAACCAAGTCCCACACCAATCGCTCCCAAATCCCGTCCAACACCGCCCCCTCCACCCACCCAATCCAACACAGCACTCTCCCCCAACCCCGTCCAACACCTCCCCCACCCCGCCAAGCCCGTCCAACTCCGGCCCCTCCCAAACCCTGTTCAACACCGCACCCTCCCCCAAGTCAGTCCAACAAACACCCCCACCCCAACACTGCCAAACACAGCCCCACCCCTCAACCCCGTAAAATATTGCCACGTCCCCAACCCTGTCCTACAACACCCCTACCCTAAACCCATCCCACACCACCCCCTCCCCAAAACCCGTCCCACACCAACCCATCCCGCAACAACACCCAACACCGCCCCCACCCAAAACCCTCCCCACACCGCCCCCTCCCCCAACACCGTCCCACACCGCCCCTTCCCCAATCCCGTCCAACACCACCCGCTCCCCCAACCCCGTCCAACACCGCCCCCACCCCAAAACCCATCCCAGACCGCCCCCTCCCGTAACACCGTCCAACAACGCCGCCTCCCCAACCCTCTCCGACACTGCCCCCTCCTCCAAACCCGCCTCACACCAACCCCTTCCCCAACATCATTCAACACCGCCCCCAACCGTCAACCCTGTCCCACACCACCCCCTCCCAAACCCTGTCCAACACCGCCCCTTCCCCAACCCCGTCCAACACTACCCCCTCCCAACCCCATCCAACACATTCCCCCACCTTCCAAAACCCGACCATCACCGCCCCTCCCAAAACCACCATCACCACCCACTCCCCTCAACCCCCTCCATCACGGCCCCCACCCCCAACCCCGTCCAACATCGCCCCCTCAACCCAACCCCTTCTATCACTGCCCCCTCCCCAACTCCATCAAACACCACCCCCACTCCAACACTGTCCAACACCGCCCCACCCCCCAACCCAGTACAACACCACCCACTCCCCAACCACGTCCAAAACCACCCCCTCTCCAATCCCGTCCAACACCGCATCCTCATCAACCCCGTCCAACATCGCCCCTTCCCCAACACCATCCCACACCAACCCCTCCCCCAAACCCGTCCCACACCTCCCCCTCCCCCAACACTGTCCAACACCGCCCGCTCCCAAATCCCGTCTGACACCGCCCCCTCCCCAACCCCATCCAAAACCACCTCCAACCCCGTCCAACACTGCCCCTCCCCTATCCCCGTCCAACACTGCCCCCTCCCCAACCCCGTCCAACACTGCCCCTGCCCCCAACACCATCCAACACCACCCACTCCCCAGCCCTGTTCTAAACCAACCCCTCCCCATCCTCGTCCAACACTGCCCACTCCCCAAATTCGTCCAACACGGCCCTCTCCCCCAACCCCGTCCAACACCTCCTACTCCCCCCAGCCCGGTCCAACACTGTCCCCTGCCAAAACCTCCATCACCGCCCAATACCCTCAACCCCCTCCATTACCACCCCCTACCCCCAACCCCGTCCAACACCGCCCCCTCTCCTACCCCGTCCAAAACCGGCCCCTCACCAATATCGTCAAACACCTGCCCTCCACTAAACCCAGTCCAACACCGGCGCCTCCCAAACCCCGTTTAACACCCCACCCTCCCCCAACCTAGTCCAACACCTCCCCCTCCCGAGCCCCATTCAAAGACCGCCACCACCCCGACACTGTCCAACACAGCCCCACCGCCCAATCCCGTACACCTCCCCCTCCCCAACCCTGTCCAAAACCACCCCATTCCCAAACCCATTCAACACCGCATCCGGCCCCAACTCCGTCCAACACCGCCCCTTCCCCCAACCCCGTCCCACACCACCCCCTCCCCCAAACACATCCCACTCCGACCCCTCCCCCAACACCGTCTCACACCGCCCCACCAACTCTGTCCCACAACATGCCCTCCCTCAAACCCGTCCCACTCCACCCCCTCCCACAATCCCGTCCCACACCAACCCCTCCCCTTACACCGCCCAACAGTGCTGCCTCCGCAAACTTGTACGATACTGCCCACCGCCCCTCCCAAGGGGGCAGTTATGGAGGGGGTTGGGGAGGGGGCGGTGGCGGACGGGGTTGGGGAGGCTGCTGTGTTGGACCGTGTTGGGGGAGGGAGCGGTGTTGGGGGACGTAACGGTGTTGGATGGGATTGGGGAGGGGGCGGTATCGGACGGGGTTAGGGAAATGGCGGTGTTGGAAGGATTTGGGGGAGGGTGCGGTGTTGGACGGTGTTGGAGTGGGGGCGGTGTTGGACAGGGTTGGGATGAGGGAGCAGTGTTTGACAGGGTTGGGGTGGGGGCGGTGTTGGACCATGTTGGGGTGTGGGCAGTGTTGGACGGTGTTGGGGAGGGGGCGGTTTTTAACGGGGCTGGGGGACTGGGTGGTATTGGATGGTGTTGGTGGAGGGGGCGAAGTTGGACGGGGTTGGTGGAGGGAGCGGTGCTAAACGGGGTTGGGGAATGGGGCAGTGTTGGATGGTGTTGGGCTGGGGGCAGAGTGGGACAGGGTTGGGGAGGTGGTAGTTGTGAACGGGGCTGGGGGAGTGGGCGGTGTTGGACGGGGCTGGGGAGGGGGCAGTGTAGGACGCTTTTGGGATTGGGGCGGCGTTTGATGGGGTTGGGAGGGGGCAGTGTTGGACCGGGTTGGTGGGAGGGGGCAGTGTTAGACGGGATTTGGGAGGGGGCAGTGTTGGACGGGGTTGGGGGAGGGGGTGATGTTACATGGGGTTGGGTGGGGGCGGTGTTGGAAGGGGTTGGGTAGGGGGTGGTTTTCAACGGTGCTGGGGGAGAGGGCGGTGTTGGATGGTATTGGTGGAGGGGGCGGTGTTGGATGGAGTTGGGGGAGGGGGCGGTGTTGGTTGGTGTTTGGAATGGGAGCAGTGTTTGACGTGCTTGGGTGAGGGGGCAGTGTTGGACAGGGTTGGGGGAGGGGTCAGTCTTAGACTGTGCTTTGGACGGGGCGGTTTTGGACGGGGCTGGTGAAGCGGCAGTGCTGGACGGTGTTGGTGGCGGGGTCGGTGTTGGTTATGGTTGGGGAGGGGTCAGTGTGGGACGGCATTTTGGGAGGGGGCGGTGTCAGACGGGATTGGGGAGGGTGTGGTGTCGGACGGGGTTGGGGAGGCGTCAGTGTTGGGCGGTGTTGGAGGAGGGGGTGATATGGGACGAGGTTAGAGGAGGGTGTGTTGTGGCATAGGGTTGGGGACGGGGTTCGGTGTCCGACGGGGTTGGGGAGGTGGCGGTGTTGGATGGTTTTGGGGAGGGGGAGGTGTGGGATGGGGTTGGGGAGAGGTTGGTGTTTGAAGGTGTTCAGGGGAGTGGCAATGTTGGATGGGGTTGGGGAGGGGGCGGTTTTAGACGTTGTTGGGGATGGGGCGGTGTTGGACGGGGTTGGGGGATGGGGCGTTGTTGGACGGGGTTGGGATGGGGGCGGTGTTGGACGGGGTTGGGGAGGTGGCGGTGTTGGATGGTTTTGGGGAGGGGGAGGTGTGGGATGTGGTTTGGGAGAGGGTGGTGTTTGAAGGGGTTCAGGGGAGTGGCAATGTTGGATGGGGTTGGGGAGGGGGCGGTTTTAGACGTTGTTGGGGATGGTGCGGTGTTGGACGGGGTTGGGGGATGGGGCGTTGTTGGACGGGGTTGGGATGGGGGCGGTGTTGGACGGGGTTGGAGAGGGGGCGGTGTTGGACGGGGTTGGGGAGGGAGCGGTGTTGGACGGGGTTGGGGAGAGGGTGGGGTTTGAAGGGGTTCAGGGGAGTGGCAATGTTGCATGGGGTTGGGGAGGGGGCAGTGTTGGACAAGGTTGGGGGTGGGGCGGTGTTGGACGGGGTTGGGGGATGGGGCGTGGTTGGACGGTATTGGGGTGGGGGCGGTGTTGGACAGGGTTGGGATGAGGGAGTAGTGTTTGACAGGGTTGGGGTGGCGGCGGTGTTGGACCATGTTGGGGAGGGGGCGGTTGTGAATGGGGCTGGGGGAGTGGGCAGTGTTGGACGGTGTTTGTGGAGGGGGCAATGTTGGACTGGGTTGGGGGAGTGTGCAGTTTTGAATGGGGCTGGGGGAATGGGCAGTGTTGGGTGGTACTGGTGGAGGGGACAGAGTTGGATGGTTTTGGGGACGGGGCGGTGTTGGATGGTTTTGGGGATGGGGGCAGGGTTGGACGGGGTTGGGTAGGGGGCGGTGTTGGACGGTTTTGGGGATGGGGGTGGTGTTTGATGGAGTTGGGGGAAGCGGGCAGTGTTGAACCGGGTTGGGGGAAGTGGGCAGTGTTAGATGGGGTTTGGGAGGGGGCAGTGTTGGATGGGGTTGGGGAGGGGGTAGTGTTGGATGGGGTTGGGGAGGGGGCAGTGTTGGCTGGGGTTGGGCAGGGTGCGGTTTTCCACGGGGCTGGGGGAGTGGGCAGTGTCAGATGGTGTTGGTGGAGGGGGCGGTGTTGGACATGGTTGGGGGAGAGGGCAGTGTTGGAATGGGTTGAGGAGGGGGCGGGTTGGACCGCGTTGGGTATGGGTCGGTGTTTGACGGGGTTAGGGAGGGGGCGGTGTTGTATGATGTTGGTGTGGGGGCGGTATTGGACGGTGTTGGGGAGGGGGCGGTGTTGAACAGGGTTGAGGTAGGGTGCGGTGTTGGGCAGGTTTGGGGGAGGGGGTGGCGTTTGATAGGGTTGGGGAGGGGGCAGTGATGGACGGGGTTGGGTCGGGGGCGGTGTTGGACTGGATTGAGGAGGGGGCTGGGTTGGACAGTGTTGGGTATGGGTAGGTTTTGACGGGTTAGGGAGGGGTCGCTGTTGGATGGTGTTGGGGATGGGACGGTTTTTGATTGGGTTGGGGAGGGGACAGTGTTGGTTGGTTTTGGGAAGGGGCCGGTATTGTACAGGGTTGGGGAGGGGTTCGGTTTTGAACGGGGCTGAGGGAGTGGGCGGTGTTGGGTGCTGTGGTGGAGGGGGCCGTGTTGGATGGTGTTAGAGATGGGGCCGTTGTTTTTTGGGGTTGGGGTAGAGGGCAGTGATGGACGGGGTTGGGGTGAGGGGGCGGTGTTGGACAGGGTTGGGGGCAGGGAGCTGTGTTTGACAGGGTTGGGAGGGGGCGGTGTTGGACGGTGTTGGGGAGGGGGCGGTTTTGAACGCAGCTGGGTGTGGGCGGTTTTGAAAGGGGCTGGTGGAGTGAGTGGTGTTGGACGGGTTGGGGGAGGGGGCGGTGGTGGATGAGGTTGGGGAGGGGTTGGTGTTTGATAGGGTTGGGGTGAGGTGGCGGTGATGGAGAGGGTTGGGGGAGGGGGCAGTGCTCGACAGAGTTTGGGAGCGGGCAGTGTTGGACGGGGTTGGGGAGGTGTGGTGTTGGATGGGGTTGGAGAGGGGGCGGTGTTGGACGGGGTTGGGTATGGATCGGTGTTTGAAGGGGTCAGGGAGGGATCGGTGTTTGACCGTGTTTGGGAGGGGGTAGTGTTGGACGGTGTTGGAGAGGGGGCGGTGTTGGACAGTGTTGGGGAGTGTGCGGTGTTGGACAGTGTTGAGGAGGGGGCGGTGTTTGATGGGGTTTGGGGAGGGGTCTGTAGTGGACGGGATTGGGAAGGGAGCAGTCTTGGACGTGGTTGGGGATGGGGCCGGTGTTTGATGGGGTTGGGGGAGGAGAAGTGATGATCAGGGTTGGGGTGAGGGGGCAGTGCTGGACGGGTTTGGGTAGGGTCGGTATTGGACGGGTTTGGGGCGGGATCGGTGTTGGACGGTGCTGGGGGAGTGGGCGGTGTTGGATGGTGTTTCTTGGGGGCAGTGTTGGACAGGTTTGGAGAGGGGGCGGTGTTGGACGGTTTTGGGGATGGGGCCAGTGTTTGATGGGGTTTGGGGAGGGGACAGTGATGGACGGGGTTGGGGTGAGGGGGCGGTGTTGGACGGGTTTGGGGGGGTTGTTGGACAGGGTTGAGGAGGGGTCTGTGTTGGACGGGATTGGGGAGGGAGCGGTGTTGGATGAGGTTGGGGAAGCGGTGGAGTTGGAATATGTTGGGGGAGAGGGTGGTGTGGGATGGATTGGGGAGGGGGTGGTGTTTCCAGGGGTTGAGAGTGGGGGCAATATTTGACGGTTTTTGGGAGGGGGCGGTTTTGGACGAGGCTGGGGGAGTGGGCGATGTTGGATGGTGTTGGGGAGGGGGCGGCTTTGGATGGGGCTGGGGGAGTGGGCGGTGTTGACTGGTGTTGGTGGAGGTGGCTGTGTTGGACAGGTTTGGGGAGGGGTCGGTGATTAACGGAGTTGGCTAGAGGGCGGTGTTGGAAGGTGTTAGGGATTGCGCCGGTGTTTGATGGGTTTGGGGAGGGGGCAGTGATGGATGGGGTTTGGGAGGCGGCGGTGTTGGATGGTGTTGGGGAGGGGGTGATATTGGGCAGATTGGGGGGGCAGTGTCCGACTGGTTTGGGGGAGGGGGCAGTGTTGGACGGGATTGGGGAGGGGGCAGTGTTGGACGGGATTGGGGAGGGGGAAGTGTTGGACAGTGTTGGGGAGAGGGGGCGGTGTTTGACGGGGTTGGTGAGGAGGCGGTGTTGGACTGGTCTGGGGGAGTGGGAGGTGTTGGACGGGATTTGGGTAAGGGTGGTGTTGGACGGGGCTGGGGGAGTGGCTGGTGTTAGATGGGGTTGGGGGATGGGGCGGTGCAGGACAGCGTTTGGTGGAGGGCGCCGTAGTTGGACGGCTTTGGGGAGGGAGCGGTGTTGGACAGAGCTGGGGGAGCAGCCGGTGTTGGACAGGGTTGGTGGTGGGGGCAGTGATGGACGGGATTGGGGTGAGGGGGCGGTGTTGGACGGGGATGGGGAGGGAGCAACGATGGACGGGATTGAGGTATGGGGCGGTGTTGGAAGGGGTTTGGAGGATGGTGCAATGATGGACGGGGTTGGGGAGTGGGCGATGATGGACAGTGTCGGGGAGGGGGCGGTGTTGAACGGGGTTGGGGGAGGGGGAAGTGATGGATGGGGTTGGGGAGTGGCGGTATTGGACGGTGTTTGGGGAAGCCGGCAGTGATGTATGGGGTTGGGGGAGGGGCGGTGTTGGACAGGGCTGGGAGAGGGGGCGGTGTTGGACGGGTTTAGGGAGGGGGCGGTGTGTGACGGGGTTTGGGAGGGGGCGGTGATGGACGATATTGTGGAGGGTCGGTGTCGGACATGTTTGGAGAGGGCGCGGTGTTTGACGGGGTTGGGGAGGGTGCTGTGTTGGACGGGGTTGGGGGAGGGGGCGGTGATGGACCGGGCTGCGGGAGGGGTCATTGTTGGACAGGTTTCGGGAGGGGGCGGTGTTTGATAGGGTGGGGGAGGGGGCGGTTTTCGATGGGTTTGGGGAGGGTGCGGTGTTGGACGGGTCTGGGGAGCGGGATGTGTTATATTTGTTTGTGGAGGGAGCGGTGTTGGACGGGGTTGTGGAGAGGGTGGTGTTGGACGGGGTTGAGAGGGGGCTGTATCGGACGAGATTGGGGAGGGGGCGGTGTCGGACGGGGTTGGGGATGGGGTGGTGTTTGATAGGTTTGGGCTGAGGTGGCGGTGATGGAGAGGGAAAGGGGAGGGGGCAGTGTTCGACAGGGTTTGGGAGCGGGCAGTGTTGGACGGGGTTGGTGAGGGGTGGTGTTGGATGGGGCTGGGGAGGGGGCAGTGTTGGACGGGGTTGGGGTGAGGGGGCGGTGTTGGACGGGTTTGGGGAGGGGGTTGTTGGACAGGGTTGAGGAGGGGTCTGTGTTGGACGGGATTGGGGAGGGAGCGATGTTGGATGAGGTTGGGGAAGCGGTGGTTTTGGAATATGTTGGGGGAGAGGGTGGTGTGGGATGGATTGGGGAGGGGGTGGTGTTTCAAGGGGTTGGGGGTGGGGGCAGTATTTGACCGTTTTTGGGCGGGGGCGGTTTTGGACGAGGCTGGGGGAGTAGGCGGTGTTAGATGGTGTTGTGGAGGGTCGGTTTTGGATGGGGCTGGGGGAGTGGGGGTTTGTGGAGGTGACGGTGTTGGACAGGTTTGGGGAGGGTTCGGTGATTGACGGAGTTGGCGAGGCGGCGGTGTTGGATGGTGTTAGGGATTGCGGCAGTGTTTGATGGGGTTGGGGGAGTGTGCAGCGATGGATGGGGTTTCGGAGGCGGCGGTGTTGGATGGTGTTGAGGAGAGGGTGATGTTGGGAAGATTGGGGGGCGGTGTTGGACTGGTTTGGGGAGGGGGCAGTGTTGGACGGGATAGGTGAGGAGGCGGTGTTGGACGGGGCTGGGGGAGTGGGAGGTGTTGGACGAGATTGGGGGAGGGGTGGTGTTGGACGGGGCTGTGGGAGTGGCCAGTGTTAGATGGGGTTGGGGGATGGGGCGGTGTAGGACAGCGTTTGGTGGAGGGCGCCGTAGTTGGACGGCTTTGGGGAGGGGGCGGTGTTGGACAGGGCTGGGGGAGCAGGCGGTGTTGGAGAGGGTTGATGGTGGGGGCAGTGATGGACGGGATTGGGGTGAGGGGGCGGTGTTGGACGGGGATGGGGGAGGGGGCAATGATGGACGGGGTTGGGGTAAGGGGGCGGTGATGCATGGGTTTTGGAGGATGGTGCAATGATGGACGGGGTTGGGGAGTGGGCGATGATGGACAATGTAGGGGAGGGGGCGGTGATGAACGGGATTGGGGGAAGCCGGCAGTGATGTATGGGGTTGGGGGAGGGGCGGTGTTGGACAGGGCTGGGAGAGGGGGCGGTGTTGGACGCGTTTAGGGAGGGGGGTGTTTGACGGGGTTTGGGAGTGGGCGGTGATGGACGATTTTGGGTCGGGTCGGTGTCAGACATGTTTGGAAAGTGGGCGGTGTTTGACGGTGTACGGGAGGGTGCTGTGTTGGACAGTGTTGGTGGAGGGGGCGGTGTTGGACCGGGCTGCGGGAGGGGTCAGTGTTGGACAAGTTTTGGGAGGGGGCGGTGTTTGACAGGGTTGGGGAGGGGGTGGTTTTCGATGGGTTTGGGGTGGGTGCGGTGTTGGACGGGGCTGGGGAGCGGGATGTGTTCGATGTGTTTGGGGAGGGAGCGGTGTTGGACGGGTTTGGGAAGAGTGCGATGTTGGTCGGGGTTTGGGGGAGGGGGCGGTGTTGGACGGGTTTGGGGAGTGGCCGGTGATGGACGGGGCTGGAGGAGGGGGCGGTGTTGGACGGGGTTGAGGGAGCGGCTGGTGTTGGACGGGTTTGGGGAGGGGCGTTGTTGGACAGGTTTGGGGGGAGGGGACGGTGTTGGACGGGGTTGTGGGGAGGGGGCGTTGTTGGACGGGGTTGGGGGAGGGGGCATTGTTGGACGGGTTTGGGGAGGGGCCGGTTATGGATAGGGCTGGGGGAGGGGGCGCTGTTTGACGGGGTTGGGGGATGGGACGTTGTTGGACGGGTTTGGGGAGGGGGCGGTGTTGGACGGGTTTGGGGAGGGGGCGCTGTTTGACGGGGTTGGGGTTGGGGCGGTGTTGGACGGGTTTCGGAAGGGGCGGTGTTTGACGGTATTGGGGAGGGGGCGGTGATGGATGGGGCAAGTGGGAGGGGCGGTGTTGTATGTGATTGTGGGAGGGGGCGGTGTTGGATGGGTTGGGTATGAGGGCGGTGTTGGACAGGTTGGGGAAGGGGGTGGTGCTGAGGGTCAGGATGGGGGCGGTGTGTGGACAGTTATGAAGTTCAGGCTGTGGGCGATGTTGGACGGCGATGAGGGTCAGGCTGGGGCCGGTGTGTGGTCAGCAGTGAGGATCAGGCATTGGCTGGTGCGTGGACGGCGGTGAGGGTCAGGCTGGGGTAGTAAGTGTCAATCTGGGGGTGGTGAGGTTCAGGCTGGAGGCAGTGTGTGGATGGCGGTTAGGGTCCGGCTGGGGGCAGTGAGTGTCAGGCTGGGGGAGGTGTGTGGATGGTGGTGAGAGTGAGCTGGAGATGGTGTTAAACGGACGTGAGGGTCAGGCTGGGGTGCGGTGTGTGGGTGGCTGTGAAGGTCAGGCTGTTGGCGGTGTGTGAACGGCGGTGAGGTTCAGGCAGGGGTCAGTGTGTGGACAGCGGTGAGGATCAGGCTGGGGGCGGTGTGTGGGCGGTTGTGAGGGCCAGGCCTGTGGTGGTGTGTTGGAGTGGTGAAGGTGAGGCTACAGGCGGCGTGTGGATGGTGTTGTGGGTCGGTCTGGGGATGATTTTGGTGGGCGGTGAGGGTCAGGCTGTTGGCGGTTTTTTGGGGAGTGGTGAGTGTCAGACTGTGGGTAGTGTGTCGGGGGCAGTGAGTGTCAGGCTGGGGGTGGTGTGTTGATGGCCGAGAGAGTCAGGCTGGGGGTTGGTGTGTGGGCAGGCGGTGAGTGTCAGTTTGGGGGCGGTGTGTTGGTGCCGTGAGGGTCAGGCTGGGGGTAGTGTGTGGATGGCAGTGATGGTCAGGCTGGGGACAGTGTGTGGGCAGCAGAGAGGGTCAGGGTGGGGGCGGTGTGTCGGTGTGGTGAGGGGCAGGCTGGGGGCGGTGTGTGGACGGCAGTGAGGGTCAGGCTGGGGGCAGTTTGTGTGGGTGGTTAGGGTCAGGCTGAGGGTGGTGTATTGGGGTGGTACGGGTTAGGCTGGGGGCGGTGTGTCCGGGGAAGCAAGGGTCAGGCTGATGGCAGTGTGTGGACGGCAGTGAGGGTCAGGCTGGGAACGGTGTGGGGGCAGGGTTGAGGGTCAGGCTGGGTTGTTATGTCGGGACAGTGAGGTTCAGACTGGGGGCGATGTATGGATGGAAGTGAGGGTTAGGCTAGGGGCAATGTATGGGTGGCGGAGAGGGTCAGGCTGGGGGCGGTGTGGGGGTAGCCATGAGGGTCATGCTGGGAGACACGTTGGAAGGCAGTGAGGGTCAGGCTGGGAACGGTGTGGGGGCAGGGTTGAGGGTCAGGCTGGGGGTGTTATGTCGGGACGGTGAGGTTCAGACTGGGGGCGGTGTATTGATGGAAGTGAGGGTCAGGCTAGGGGCAATGTATGGGTGGCGGAGAGGGTCAGGCTGGGGGCGGTGTGTGGGTAGCCATGAGGGTCATGCTGGGAGACACGTTGGAAGGCAGTGAGGGTCGGGCTGGGGGCGGTGTGTGGGCAGCCATGACGTTCATGCTGGGAACCATGTTGGAAGGCAGTGAGGGTCAGGCTAGGGGCGGTGTGTGGGTGGCGGAGAGGGTCAGACTGGGGGTAGTGTGTGGGTAGCCATGAGGGTCATGCTGGGAGCCACGTTGGACGGCAGTGAGGGTCAGGCTGGGGCGCTGTGTGGATGGCGGTGAGGTTCAGGCTGGGCCAGTTTTGGACGGTGGTGAGGGTCAGGATGGGGATGGTGTATGGATGGTAGAGTGGGTCAGTCTGGGGATGATGTGTCGAGGGTGGTGAGGGTCAGGCTGAGGGCGGTGTGTGGACGGTGGTGAAGGACGATGTTGGATGGCGGTGAGGGTTAGGCTGGGGGCAGTGAGGGCGGTGAAGGTCAGGCTGGGGGTGGTGTGTGTGGCGCGGTGAGGGTCAGGCTGAGGGCGGTGTGTTATGGCGGTCCGGGTTAGGCTGGGGGCGGTGTAGCAGGGGCAGCAATGGTCAGGCTGGTGGCAGTGTGTGGACGGCGGTGATCGTCAGGCTGGGAAGGGTGTGTGGGCGGGCTTGAGGTTCAGTTTGGGGGCGGTGTATTGGGGGCAGCAAGGGTCAGGCTGGTGGTGTTGTGTCAGAAAGGTAAGGGTCAGGCTAGGGGTGGTGTGTGGATGGAAGTAAGGGTCAGGCAGGGGGCAGTGTGTGGGAGGCAGTTAGGATCAGGCTGGGGCAGTGTGATGATGGCAGTGAGGGTCAGGCTGGGGGTGGTGTGTGGGCGTCAGTGAGGGCCAGGCTGGGGACAGTGTGTGGACGGTGTTGAGGGTCAGGCTGGAGGCGGTGACTGGACAGTGGTGAGTGTCAGGCTGGGGCAGTGTGTGGGTGACATTCAGGGTCAGGTTGGAAGGGGTGTTGGATGATGGTGAAGGTCAGGCTGGGGGTGATGTGTGGGTGGCAGTGAGGGTCAGGCTGGGGGCAGTGTTGGACGGCGGTGAGGGTCAGGCTGGAGGCGGCAGTGAGGGTCAGGCTGGGGGTGGTGTGTGTGGGATCGGTGAGGGTCAGGCTGGGGGGTGGCGTGTGGACGGCAGTGAGGGTCTGGCTGGGGTCGGTGTTGGACGTTGGTGAGGGTCAGGCTAAGGGCGGTGTGTGGATGGCAGTGAGGGACAAGCTGGGAGCGGTGTGTTGACGGTGGTGAGGGTCAGGCTGGGGGCGGTGTGTGGACGGTGGTGAGGGTCAGGCTGGGGGCAGTGTGTGGACGGTAGTGAGGTTCAGGATGGGGGCAGTGTGTGGACGGTGGTGAGGGTTAGTTCGGGGACGGTGTGGGCGGCAGTGAGGGCCAATCTGGGGGCGGTGTGTAAATGATTAGAATTTTTAGATTAGATTAGGTTACATTACATTACATTACAGTGTAGAAACAGGCCCTTCGGCCCAACAAGTCCACACCGACCCGCCGAAGCACAACCCATCCATACCCCTACATTTACCCCTTAACTAACACTACGGGCAATTTAGCATGGTCAATTCACCTGGCCTGCACATCTTTGGACTGTGGGAGGAAACCGGAGCACCCGGAGGAAACCCATGCAGACACGGTGCGAACGTGCAAATTCCACACAGTCAGTCGCCTGACGTGGAATTGTCGCCCGGGTGTCAGGCGCTGTGAGGCAGCAGTGCTAATGGCGATTAGGGTCAAACTGGGCATAGTGTTTAGACAGCGGTGAGGGTCAGGCTTGTGTGAATGGCGGTGAGGGTTAGTCTGGGGGCGGTGTGTGGGTGGCAGTGAGGGTCAGGCAGGGGACAGTTTGTGGACAGTGGTTTGGGTTAGGCGGGGGACGGTGTGTGGACGGCAGTGAGGGTCAGACTGGGGGCGGCGTGTCGGTGGTGGTGAGTGTCAAATTGGGGGCAGTGTGTGGACGGTGGTGAGGGTCAGGCTGAGGGCAGTGTGTGGACGGTGGTGAGGGTCAGGCTGGGGGCAGTGTGTGTACGGTGGAGAGGGTCAGGCTGGGGGCAGTGTGTGGACAGTGGTGAGTGTCAGGCTGGGGGCAGTGTGTGGACGGTGGTGAGGGTCAGGCTGGGGGCAGTGTGTGGACTGTGGTGAGGGTCAGGCTGGGGGCAGTGTGTGGACGGTGGTGAGGGTCAGGCTGGGGGCAATGTGTGGACGGCGCTTCGGGTTATGGCTGGGGTGGTGTGTGGGCGGCAGTGAGGGTCAGGCTGTGGTCAGTGTTGGACGGTGGTGAGGGTCAGGATGGGGTGGTTTGTGGGCAACAGTAAGGGTTAGGCTGAGGGCGGACAGCTGGAACTGACAACCGGAAGCAGCAGATGCAAACCACTGTAAATACCGGAGAAAACATCACAGAAGCGCTTCACAGGAGGCTCCCAAGCACTGAGGATGTCACCGAGACAGGGGACGAAACGTCTGAAACACAAATTCCCAGGCGGCGAACATCTTCCTTATCTCTAATAATTCCTCTCCACCCTCAGACCCCTCCCTAACTCTAATCCCCTCCAGTTTCTCAAAGCTGTGCTATATGGGCCTTTCTTTGATTCCAGCCTTGAGGATTCCCCATTTGCATTTGTCACTTGATGACGGCCCTTTCAGATTCCTGCATCCAGCTCCAGAATTTCCTCCTAAACCTCTCCATCTCACCTTCCTCCCAAACACATTGACCAATCATGTGTCATCGATTCTACTATCATTTTTTCTGACCTGGTTTCAATGGTGTCCTGTCATATTCCTATATTAAATGTCTTGAGGTTTACAGCACAGAAAAAGGGCCAGTGAGTCTGTGCCAGTAAAGAAAACTATCCCCATCTATCCTGATCCATTTTCCAATACACAGTCATTCGCACCGTCTGTCTTGGTATCACAAGTCTGCACCTAAATATGTCTTAGATGCTATTGGGAATTCTGTGTCTCCCACCCTTCCAGACAGTGAGGTTTAGTGCAACTGTTGCTTGATGATGACATCACCCACAGGAACACAGAGCCGCTGGGTCTGTGCAAACCAGAGATCGCCCATACATTGGGAAGGATGACAGGGTCCCTGAGAGGGGGCACAGGATATTCTTTGGGATATTCTTTTGATATTCTTTTACATTATTTGGATGTTTTGGATATTCTTTTACACTTTGGATATTCTTTTACATTATTCATTGGTATGATATAGTTGTTGCTGATACATTGGGTAAATAATATCGATCTACAATAGATGGACTCTCCTTCTCAACCTCTCCCCTTGCCTGGGCTGGGGTAACCTTCAGGTTAAACCACGACCAGTCATCTCTCCCTAATGAGAGAGCAGCCCTATGGTCTGGTAGGACAACACTGACTTTGCCTCTTACTCAGTGATGTCACTGTACCACGGGAGTGAAGAGTGGGAATGCTGAGGGTGGTGGATGGGGCACCACTCAGGCACAGTGCTTTCTTCTGGAGGGTGTTCACGTTCTTTGCATTGCTGGGAACTGCACTGATGCAGGCAAGTGGGCACTGTTCCAAAACAATCCTGATGTGTGCCTGAAACAGAGCAAACAGACATTGGGGAATAAGGGGTTTGGGGAAACCGAGATTGTTCTCCTTGTAGCAAAGGAAATTGCGGGGAGCTGTGACAGAGGTGCTTACAAAAGTTACCCGTTATAATAACAAACCTTACACCCATCAGCTCATTATACAAGGATTACAGGACACATTGAAGGTGTGGGGAGAACTATTGAGAGAATGGGATGATTTAAAGGAGTACATTTATGCAGTAAATGGGATTGAGCTGGAACACAATACTCACACACAATGTGAATATCCACGTCCTGATTAATTGAGTAATGCTGTCAGTTTGGCATTACAGTTACTGAGATTACCATCTGAATGTCCACCTGTAGTATCCTCTAACACAAGTTATAAAATCTGTCACTGTCAGTTCAGGTTAGAAACTCACACCTTCCCCTCCTCCTGGGCCTGGTTGACTGTACACATTACTCCTTGTGGAGGTCAGCAGTTAGTTCAGGGGGAAATCTATGATGGTTTCTATGAGTTTCCACCTTGGGACTTCATGTGACTGAACAGAGCAGATCTTTCATAGATGTGATAGAATGATCCAAGAGTCAGTGAGATGTGGAGAGCAGAATTTCCTTCCTTTTCTTTCCTTCCGTCTTGCCGCTGTGCCTCATCAATAAAACATGGGGGGTGAAAGGCTCATGCAGCTTGATGGGCAAGTTGTCTCCATTCTGACCAATGGGCAGCAAGCTCCTCCCAGTCATCCCATAGACAAACAGAGCAACACTGCACACTTCCCACTGCCCAGCATTCCCAGTGAACGTTTTGAAGAATTGGGGGGTGGGAATCTATCAGAAAAGGCATAACTGTAAAGTTCTAAGAGGATTGTGAAGAGAGAGAGATGCACAGGAGAAGGGGGCAACAAGTTGGCAGATGGAGTATAATTTGGGAAAATGGGAAGTTGGTCATTTTGGAGGAGATAATAAAATAATAGAGTGCTATTTAAATGGTGGAAACTGTAGAAAGCTGCACCACAAAGGGACCGGGGGTGATTGTGCAGGAAACACTGAAAGCTAGCAGATTCTGGGTCAGTCACGGAATCAAGGGTTCTGCTTCAGATTCGTCAAGTTTAAGGCAACACCGACATGGGTAAGGGGTTTCAGTAGCAATGGAGCTCGGGTGAGCGGGAGACAAGGAACATTTTAGAGAATGGAATTCCTGGTGTTTGTGATTTTGTGGATGTCTGATCAGAAGGTCACCTTGGGGTCAGATATAACAGTAATATTGTAAAGAATGTAGTTCTACCTCAGATATTTCCCAGTGGGAGGGAGGGGCTCAGCAGTAAGGGAAAGTAATTTGTAATAGCAACTGAAGGCAATGGTTTTAACCGTAACAATGTTTCATTGGAGAAAATTGCAGCTAATTGAGTAGTGGGAGCGTGGTCAGCAGTTTGATAACTGAGTAACAGTGGAGTAATGGAGAGGGATGATGGGGAGGGAGAGCTGGGCATTGTCAGTCTACATGTGAAACCTAACGCGGTGCTTTTGGACGATGTCACCTCCTGGCAGTGTGTAGGTGAGAAAAAGGAGGGGTCATGGATAGATCCTTAGATTCCCTACAGTGTGGAAACAGTCCCTTCGGCCCAACAAGTCCACACCGACCCTCCGAAGAGGAACCCATCCAGAACCTTTCCCGTACATTTACCCCTGATTGATGCACCTAATACTACGGACAATTTATCATGGTCATTTCACCTAACCTGCACATCTTTGGACTGTGGGAAGAAACCGGAGCCCACAGAGGAAACCCACGCAGACACTGGGAGAATGTGCAAACTCCACATAGACAATCGCCTGAGTCTGGAATCGAACCTGGGTCCCTAATGCTGTGAGGCAGCTGTGCTCACCACTGAGCCACCGTGATTCCCAACCCTTGAGAGACACCACATACAAGGAATTCAGAAAGGACATCAGATAGGTTATAAAAGCTACAGAAGTTACCAGAAGTTATAAAAGCTACAGGTCTGCCTACTGAGTCAGTATAGGTGGAAATTAGGAACAGTAAAGGAGCAGTTACCTCATTAGGAGTTTACTACAGGCCCCCCAATAGCAGCAGGGAGATTGAAGAAAGCATAGGATGGCAGATTTTGGTAAAGTGTGAATATAATCGAGTTGTTGTAATGGGTGACTTTAACTTTCCAAATATTGATTGGAAGCTCCTTCGAGCAGATGGTTATGGACGGAGCTATTTTTGTAAGGTGCGTTCATGAGGGTTACCTAACTCAGCACATTGAAGTGGCCGATGAGGGGAGAGACCATTTTGATTTTGGTGCTCGGCAATGAGCTGGGGCAGGTGTCAGATCTTGCGGTGGGAGAGCATTTTGGTGATAGTGACCACAACTGTTTCACATTCTACATAGCTATGGAGAAGGAGAGAAGCAGGCACAATGGGAGGATATTTAATTGGGGAAAAGGAAACTATGATACTATCAGACGTGAGTTGCGAACCATGGACTGGGAGCAATTGCTCCATGGAAAGGCCACTATAGACATGTGGAGACGGTTCAAGGAACAGTTGTTACGAGTGATGCATAAATGTGTTCCTCTGAGACAGGCAAGAAAGGGTAAGATAAAGGCACCTTGGATGACGAGAGCGGAGGAGCTTCTTTTCAAAAGAAAGAAGGCAGCTTAAGTAAGATGGAGGAAGCAAGGGTCTTGCTCAGCACGAGAGGATTATAGGCAGGCGAGGATGGAGGTCAAAAATGGTCTGAGGAGAGTTAGGAGGGGGCACGAAAAAGGCTTGGCTGGAAGGATTAGGGAGAACGCAAAGGCATTTTACACGGAGGTGAGGAATAAGAGAATGGTCAAAGAAAGAGTAGGGCCGATCAGGGATTGCATGGGGATCTTGTATATAGAGTCTGATGAGGTCGGGGAAGCCCAAAATGAGTTTTTTGCTTCTATCTTTACTCAAGAAAAGGACCTTGTAGTGAATGAAACCATTGAGGAGCAGGTCTGCATGCTGGAATGGTTAGAGATTGAGGAAGCTGATGTGATGAAAACTTTGACAAACATTAAGATTGACAAGTCGCCAGGGCCAGATCAGATTTGTCCTCGGCTGCTCTGGGAAGTGAGAAATGTGATTGCTTCACCGCTTGCAAAGATCTTTGCATCCTCGCTCTCCACTGGAGACATACCTGAGAACTGGAGAGAGGCAAATGTAATTCCTCTCATCAAGAAAGGAAATAGGGAAATCCCTGGCAATTATCGACCAGTCAGTCTCACATCTGTCGTCTGCAAGGTGTAAGAAAGGATTCTGAGGGATAGGATTTATGACTATCTGGAAGACCATGGCTTGATTAAAGGCAGTCAGCACGGCTTTGTGAGGGGCAGGTCATACCTCACAAACCTTATCAAGCTCTTTGAGGATGTTTTTCGACAAGTTGATGAGGGTTGAGTAGTGGATTTGTGTATCTGGACTTCAGCAAGGCATTTGATAAAATTTCCCATGGTAGGCTCGTTCAGAAGATCAGAAGGAATGGGATACAGGGGAACTTATCTGTCTGGTTACAGAATTGGCTGGTCAACAGAAGACAGTGAGTGGCAGTAGAAGGAAATATTCTGCCTGGAAGTCTGTGGTGAGTGGTGTTCCACAGGGCTCTGTCCTTGGGCCTCTACTGTTTGTAATTTTTATTAATGACTAGGATGAGAAGATTGAAGGATGGGTTAGCAAGTTTGCAGACGACACGACGTTTGCAGGTGTCATTGACAGTATAGAGGGCTGTTGTATGCTGCAGCCGGACATTGACAGGATGCAGAAATGGGCTGAACGGTGGCAGATGGAGTTCAACCTGGATAAATGCAAGGCGATGCATTTTGGAAGGTTGAACTTGAAAGTTGAGTACAGGATTAAAGCCAGGATTCTTGGCAGTATGGAGGGACAGCGGTATCTTGGGGTGCAGGTACATAGATCCCTTAAAATGGCTACCCAAGTGGACAGGGTTGTTTGGAACGCATGTGGTGTTTTGGTTTTCATTAACAGACGAATTGAGTTTAAGATACGTGAGAGTTTGTTGCAGCTCCATAAAACTTTGATTAGAACGCACTTGAAATATTGTGTGCAGTTCTGATTAGATTTGATTACTTGCAGTGTGGAAACAGTCCCTTCGGCCCAATAAGTCCACATCGCCCCGCCGAAGTGCAACCCACCCATACCACTACGTGCAATTTAGCATTGCAAATTCACCTGACCTGCACATCTTTGGACTGTGGGAGGAAACCAGAGCACCCGGAGAAAACCCACGCAGACACGCGGAGAACGTGCAAACTCCACACAGTCAGTCGCCCAAGGCGGGAATTGAACCCAGGTCTCTGGCGCTGTGAGGCAGCAGTGCTAACCACTGTGCCACCGTGCCACCCTGGTCGACCCATTATAGGAAAGATGTGGATGCTCTGGAGAGTGTTCAGAGGAGGTTTTCCACGATGCTGCCTGGACTGGAGGGCTTATCTTGTGTAGAGAGGTTGACTGAGCTCGGACTTTTTTCATTGGAAAAAAGAAGGAAGAGAGGGGACCTAATTGAGTTGTACAGGATAATGAGAGGCATAGATAGAGTTGATAGCCAGAGAGTTTTTCCCAGGGCAGAAATTGTTAACACAAGGGGTCATAGTTTTCAGCTGTTTGGCGGCATGGAAAGAGGGGATGTCAGAGACGGGTTCCTTACACAGAGAGTTGTGAGAGCATGGAATGTGTTGCCAGCAGCAGTTGTGGAAGCGAGGTCATTGGGGATATTTAAGACACTGCTGGACATGCATATGGTCATAGAAATTTGAGGGTTCGTACATTAGTTTTACCTCACATGAGGATCAATGGTCGGCACAACATCGTGGGTTGAAGGGCCTGTTCTCTGCTGTACTGTCCTATGTTCTATGTTCTATGAAGTGTCTCTGTTCCTTTTGGCCATCTGCACCCTGTACTGACAGATAGTGCTCCCTCAATACCTTAGAAACCATCCCCTCAGTAAGTTTATCCCCAAAACACTTCAACAGAACATTCATGCCCTCAACACCTCAGAAACCAAACCTGTTGCCCCCTTGGACCGTGTTCATTCCCAAAACTGTTCTCGCTGTGAAGACCTACAGCCACCCCCAAAATTGGAGCTCAGGGCCCAGAACATTATTTAAGTCTCTGGATTGATCATAGATTCCCTAAGATGTGAAAACAGGTCATTCAGCCTATCAGGTTTACACTGACCCTCGGCAGAGCATCCCATCCACCCCACCCCCCACCCTACATCCCCCCCATCCCTGGATCCCTTCATTTCCTCCAGCTAACCCACCTAGCCAGCACATCCTTGGACAGTGGGAGGGAACTGGAGCACCAGGAGGCTGACACGGGGAGAATGTGCCAACTCCACACAGACAGTCGCCCGAGGTTGGAATCGAAGCCGGGTGGGGTGAGGCAACACTAACCGCCCATGACAATCCCACCATCTCCTCCCCGTTGATGATCATTTGATGTCTATACCCGGGGAGTATCTAACATGTCGAGCGTTATTTAAGAAAGATTAGGGATAATGGTATTGTATCCACAAGCTCAAGATACTCGATCCACCTTGAAAAACTATTTATATCAATGTCAAAAGGAGACTTCATTCACAAAAACACTTTACGTACAAACATAGTCAATAAAGTTCGGTTCTGTAAAGACTTTACAACAAGTCTTTGTCATGACATATGTACTCCCCTTGGCTGATGAACTGAAATGCAAGGTCTGAGCTGTTCCTTCTGAATTAACATCACAAAGTTAAATTGAGAAGGATCTTTGTGAAGTGCCTGTGTTCTGTATCAGTTCTCGCAATTAACCCTCCCTCCTAATACAATACCTTACAAAGCCTTAAACCTGTTTATCAACTTTCAGCAGAAGCAGCCTCAGAGCATTGAACTCAGACTGAATTACTCAGTGACGCTTGGATCAGGTCAAATTCTCAAGCAAACAGATGGCTGGGGACATTCAGCAGGTAGCAACAGTGAAGAGATAGAGGAACAATTCGCATTTCAAGTGACCCTTCCTCAAAACGGTCTGTTCTGAAGGAACTTTCCCGCAGAAATCACTGGATTCAACGGTGAAATCTGTCTGTCTCTTTCTTCCTCTCCCTTCAGAGATGCTGCCGGACATGCTTAGCTTCTTCAGCAATCTCTGTATTGATGTTTCAGGTCTCTAGCGCGTCCGTACAGATTGATTTTAGTGTTGATTTCTCAAGCTTGCTCTATTCCAGGGATTAAATCCCTCTGCTACAAAGGGGGCTCAGTTACCACAGCTAACAGGTTCGTGATGCCAACATTGTTGGCTCAATCTCTATCATGTCTGAAATGACCATGAAGCCCCCAGCTTCTCAACATCGCACCTCAGCTGAGGTGTGAGACCCACCAGGCCTCTCTCCCTGACAAGACAGCAGCTCTCGGGTCCTTCTGGTCTATATTAACTTCCCAACTTTAAAAAGGCACTCCAGTAAGAGAGCTCTTTACATGGTTCAGGTCAAACTCCTGGAGCTCCCTCCCTAACATCACTGTGGGACACCCAAGGACGGCAGCAGGAGAGTACAGCTCATCCCCATCTTCCAGGCAACTGTTAGAGGGTGTGGGAATTACATACAAGCCATATTTGAAAATATGTTTTATAACAGGGTGACGGTGGATGGTCACTAACTCTGTTTCTTTACCTGTGTTGAAATCAGGGTAATGAAGAAGGTTAGGGTCGGTTGAAAATGACAAAAATAGCCTTTCGTAGGTTGGTGTTTTTTAAAGTTTGTATTGACAGTATGAATGTTTGAGCACTTATTCAAGGGCATGCAGGTAGCTGCCAGAGGAAGTGATGGGGGCTGGTATAATTGCGACATTTAAAATGCATCAGGATGAGTATGTGAATCGGAAGGGTTTGGATGGATATCAGCCAAGTGCTAGCAAATGGGATGAAATGAGATGAGAATATCTGTTTGGTATGGACGAGTTGGACACGAGGGATTGGTTCCATGCTCTGCATCTCTGTGACTCTGTGCCTCTGAATAATCTGTTGCAGAGAGTTTCAGACAGGCCTTGGGAAGTGTGTCTCTCTCATGCTTCCTCAGAACCTGCAAACCCTATGTCTCCATATTTCCCAAGAAATAAAGAGGGTCAGTACCGAGGGAGTGCTGCACTGTCAGAGGGTTAGTACTGAGAGAATGCTGCACAGTCAGAGGATCAGGACTGAGGGAGTGCCGCACTGTCAGTGGGTCAGCACTGAGTGAGTGCTGTCGTGTCAGAGGATCAGTGCTGAGGGAGTGTCACACTGTCAGAGGGTCATTACTGAGGGAGTGCTGCACTTTTAGAGGGTCATTACTGAGGGAGTACCGCACTGTCAGAGGGTCAGTACTGAGGGAGTGCTGCACTTTTAAATGGTCATTACTGAGGGAGTGCTGCACTGTCAGAGGGTCAGTACTGAGGGAGTGCTGCATTGTCAGAATGCCAGTACTGAGGAAGTGCCACACTGTCAGAGGGGTGAGGACTGAGGGTGTGCCTCACCGTCAGAAGGTCAGTAACGAGGGAGTGCCACACTGTCAGAGGGTCAGTACTGATGGAGTGCCACACTGTCTGTCGGTCAGTACTGAGGGAGTGCTGCACTGTCAGAGTGTCAGTACTGAGGGATTGCGACATTGTCAGAGGGGTCAGTACTGAGGTAGTGCCACACTGTCGGAGGGTCAGTACTGAGGGAGTGATTCGCTGTCAGATGGTCAGTACTGAGGGAGTGCTGCATTGTCAGAGTGTCAGTACTGAGGGAGTGATGCACTGTCAGAGGGTTAGCACTGAGGGAGTGCTGCAATGTCAGAGGGTCAGTACTGCGGGAGAGCTGCACTGTCAAAGGGGTCAGCACTGAAAGAGTACTGCGCTGTCAGAGGCTCCTTAATGAGGGAGCGCTACACTGTCAGAGTGTCAGTACTGAGGGAGTGCCAATCTGTCAGAGGGTCAGTACTGAGGGAGTGCTGCAATGTTAGAGGGTCAGTACTGAGGGAGCGCTGCACTGTCAGAGTGTCAGTACTGAGGTAGTGCCACACTATCAGAGGGTCAATACGGAGGGAGTGCTGCACTGTCAGAGCTGTCAGTACTGAGGGAGTGCTGCACTTTAAGAGTGACAGTACTGAGAGAGTGCCACACTGTCAAAGGGTCAGTACTGAGGGAGTGCTGCACTGTCACAGTGTCAGTACTGAGGGAATGTCACACTGTCAGTGGTTCAGTACTGAGGGAGTGTCACACTGTCAAGGGGTCAACACTGAGGGAGTGCCACACTGTCGGAGGTTCAGTGCTGAGGGTGTGCTGCACTGCCAGCGGGTCAGTACTGAGGGTGTTTCACACTGTCAGAGGGTCAGCACGGAGGGAGTGCCGCACTGTAAGATGGGTCAGCACTGAGGGAGTGTCACACTGTCAGAGGGTCAGCACTGAGGGAGTTTCACACTGTCAGAGGGTCAGCACGGAGGGAGTGCTGCACTTTTAGAGGGTCATTACTGAGGGAGTACCGCACTGTCAGAGGGTCAGTACTGAGGGAGTGCTGCACTTTTAAATGGTCATTACTGAGGGAGTGCTGCACTGTCAGAGGGTCAGTACTGAGGGAGTGCTGCATTGTCAGAATGCCAGTACTGAGGAAGTGCCACACTGTCAGAGGGGTGAGGACTGAGGGTGTGCCTCACCGTCAGAAGGTCAGTAACGAGGGAGTGCCACACTGTCAGAGGGTCAGTACTGATGGAGTGCCACACTGTCTGTCGGTCAGTACTGAGGGAGTGCTGCACTGTCAGAGTGTCAGTACTGAGGGATTGCGACATTGTCAGAGGGGTCAGTACTGAGGTAGTGCCACACTGTCGGAGGGTCAGTACTGAGGGAGTGATTCGCTGTCAGATGGTCAGTACTGAGGGAGTGCTGCATTGTCAGAGTGTCAGTACTGAGGGAGTGATGCACTGTCAGAGGGTTAGCACTGAGGGAGTGCTGCAATGTCAGAGGGTCAGTACTGCGGGAGAGCTGCACTGTCAAAGGGGTCAGCACTGAAAGAGTACTGCGCTGTCAGAGGCTCCTTAATGAGGGAGCGCTACACTGTCAGAGTGTCAGTACTGAGGGAGTGCCAATCTGTCAGAGGGTCAGTACTGAGGGAGTGCTGCAATGTTAGAGGGTCAGTACTGAGGGAGCGCTGCACTGTCAGAGTGTCAGTACTGAGGTAGTGCCACACTATCAGAGGGTCAATACGGAGGGAGTGCTGCACTGTCAGAGCTGTCAGTACTGAGGGAGTGCTGCACTGTAAGAGTGACAGTACTGAGAGAGTGCCACACTGTCAAAGGGTCAGTACTGAGGGAGTGCTGCACTGTCACAGTGTCAGTACTGAGAAAATGTCACACTGTCAGTGGTTCAGTACTGAGGGAGTGTCACACTGTCAGGGGGTCAACACTGAGGGAGTGCCACACTGTCGGAGGTTCAGTGCTGAGGGTGTGCTGCACTGCCAGCGGGTCAGTACTGAGGGAGTGCTGCAATATCAGATGGTCAGTACTTAGGGACTGTCACACTATCAGAGGATCAGCACTGAGTGAGTGTCACACTGGCAGTGGGTCAGTGCTGACGGAGTGCTACACTGCCAAAGGGTCAGTACAGAGGGAGTACTGCACTGTCACCGGTTCATAATGAGGGATTGCTGCAATGTCAGAGGGTCAGTACTGAGGTAGTGCCACACTATCAGAGGGTCAATACGGAGGGAGTGCTGCACTGTAAGAGTGACAGAACTGAGAGAGTGCCACACTGTCAAAGGGTCAGTACTGAGGGAGTGCTGCACTGTCACAGTGTCAGTACTGAGGGAATGTCACACTGTCAGTGGTTCAGTACTGAGGGAGTGTCACACTGTCAGGGGGTCAACACTGAGGCAGTGCCACACTGTCGGAGGTTCAGTGCTGAGGGTGTGCTGCACTGCCAGCGGGTCAGTACTGAGGATGTTTCACACTGTCAGAGGGTCAGCACGGAGGGAGTGCCACACTGTAAGATGGGTCAGCACTGAGGGAGTGTCACACTGTCAGAGGGTCAGCACTGAGGGAGTGTCACACTGTCAGAGGGTCAGCACGGAGGGAGTGCCACACTGCCGGAGTGTCAGTACTGAAGGAGTGCTGCAATGTCAGATGGTCAGTACTTAGGGACTGTCACACTATCAGAGGGTCAGCACTGAGGGAGTTTCACACTGGCAGTGGGTCAGTGCTGACGGAGTGCTACACTGCCAAAGGGTCAGTACAGAGGGAGTACTGCACTGTCACCGGTTCATAATGAGTGATTGCTGCAATGTCAGAGGGTCAGTACTGAGGGTGTTTCACACTGTCAGAGGGTCAGCACGGAGGGAGTGCCACACTGTAAGATGGGTCAGCACTGAGGGAGTGTCACACTGTCAGAGGGTCAGCACTGAGGGAGTGTCACACTGTCAGAGGGTCAGCACGGAGGGAGTGCCACACTGCTGGAGTGTCAGTACTGAAGGAGTGCTGCACTGTCAGAGGGTCAGTACTGAGGGAGTGCCACACTGTAAGATGGGTCAGCACTGAGGGAGTGTCACACTGTCAGAGGGTTCAGTTCTGAGTGAGTGCTGCAATGTCAGAGAATCAGTACTGAGGGAGAGCTGCATTGTTCGAGGGTCAGTACTGAGGGAGTGCTGCACTCTCAGTGTCAGTACTGGGGGAATGCCACTGTCAGATGTTTCAGTACTGAGGGAGTGCTGCAATGTCGGAGTGTCAGTATTGAGGGAGTGTCACACTACCAGGAGGTCAGCACTGAGGGAGTGCTGCAGTGCCGAAGGGTCAGTACTGAGGAAGTGCTGCACTTTCATAGGGTCAGTACTGAGGGAGTGCTGCACTGTCCGATGGTCAGTACTGCGGGAGTGTCACACTGTCAGAGGGTCAGTACAGAGGGAGTGCTGCACTGTCAGAGGTTCAGCACTGAGAGAGTGTCACACTGTGCGAGGTCAGCACTGAGGGAGTGTCACACTGTCAGATGATCAGCACTGAGGGAGTGCTGCACTGTCAGAAGGTCAGTACAGAGGGAGTGCTGCAATATTGGAGTGCCAGTATTTAGGGAGTGTCACACTATCAGAGGGTCAGCACTGAGGGAGTGCTGCACTGCCAAAGGGTCTGTACTGAGGGAGTGCTGCACTGTCAGAGGGTCAGTACTGAGGGAGTACTACACTGTCAGATGGTCAGTACTGCGGGAGTGACACACTGTCAGAGGGTCAGTACTGAGGGAGTACTGCACTGTCAGATGGTCAGTACTGCGGGAGTGTCACACTGTCAGAGGGTCAGTACTGAGTGGATGCTGCACTGTCAGAGTATTAGTACAGAGTCGGGTTCACACTGCCATGAATCAGTCATGAGAGATCACCGCACTGTTGGAACGTCAGTACTAAGGGCCTGCTTCATTGCCAGAGAGTCAGTATTGAGGGAGTGCAGCATTATCAGAGGATCGGGATGGAGGAAGCGCTGAAATGTCAGAGGGTCAGTACTGAGGGAACATTGCACTGTCACAGGGTCACTACTGAGGGAGAGATACACTGCCAAAGGGTCAGTACTGAGGGAGTGCTGTACTGTCAGAGTGTCAGTACTGAGGGATTCCTGCACTGTCAGAGGGTTAATACTGAGGGAGTGCTGCACTGTCCGAGTGTCCGCACTGAGGGATTCCTGCATTGCCTGAGAGTCAGTATAGAGGGAGATCTGCATTGTCAGAGGGTTGGGACGCAGGAAGTGCTGAAATGACAGAGGGTAATTACTGAGAGAGAGCTGACGTGTGAGAGGGTCAGTACTGAGAGAGTGCTGCACTGCCAGATGGTCAGTACTGAGAGATTCCTGCATAGCCAGAGAGTCAATATAGAGGGTTATGCAGCATTGTCAGAGGGTCGGGACGCAGTAGGCGCTGAAATTCAGGGGGTAATTAGTGAGAGAGAGCTGAACTGTGAGAGGGTCAGTACTGAGAGAGTGTGCACTGTCAGAGGGAGTACTGCACTGTCAGAGGGTTAGTACTGAGGGAGTGCTGCAATGTCAATGGTCAGTACTGAGGGAGAGCGGCACTGTCAGAGGGTCACTACAGAGACAATGCTGCACTGTCAGGGGGTCAGTACTGAGGGAGTCCGGCACTGTGAAATGGTCAGTACAGAGGGAGTGCTGCACTGCCGAAGGGTCAGTACTGTGGGAGTGCTGCACTGTCAGATGGTCAGTACTGCGGGAGTGTCACACTGTCAGAGGGTCAGTACTGAGGGAGTGCTGCACTGTCGGAGGGTCAGTGCAGCGGGAGTGCTGCACTGTCAGAGGTTCAGCACTGAGGGAGTGTCACACTGTCAGAGGATCAGAACTGAGGGAGTGTCACACTCTGAGAGGATCAGCACTGAGGGAGTGCTGCACTGTCAGTGTGTCAGTACTGAGGGAGTGCTGCACTGTCATAGTGTCAGTACTGAGGGAGTGCTGCACTGTCAGAGGGTCAGCACTGAGGGAGTGTCACACTGTCAGAGGGTCAGCACGAAGGGAGTGTCACACTCTGAGAGGATCAGCACTGAGGGAGTGCTGCACTGTCAGTGTGTCAGTACTGAGGGAGTGCTGCACTGTCATAGTGTCAGTACTGAGGGAGTGCTGCACTGTCAGAGGGTCAGTACTGAGGGAGCGCTGCACTGTCACAGGGTCACTACTGACGGAGTGATACACTGCCAAAGGGTCAGTACTGAGGGAGTGCTGCACTGTCAGAGTGTCAGTACTGAGGGATTCCTGCACTGTCAGAGTGTCAGTACTTAGGGATTCCTGCATTGCCTGAGAGTCAGTATAGAGGGAGATCAGCATTATCAGAGGGTCGGGATGCAGGAAGTGCTGAAATTCAGAGGGTAATTAGTGAGAGAGACCTGAACTGTGAGAGGGTCAGTACTGAGAAAATGTGCACTGTCAGAGGGAGTACTGCAATGTCAGAGGGTTAGTAGTGACGGTGTCGTGCAATGTCAGAGCGTCAGTACTGAGGGAGTGCTGCACTGTCAGAGGGTCAGTACAGAGGGAGTGCTGCACTGTCAGAGGTTCAGCACTGAGAGAGTGTCACACTGTCAGAGGGTCAGCACTGAGGGAGTGTCACACTGTCAGAGGATCAGCACTGAGGGAGTGCTGCACTGTCAGAGTGTCAGTACTGAGGGATTCCTACATTGCCTGAGAGTCAGTATAGAGGGAGATCAGCATTGTCAGAGGGTCGGGATGCAGGAAGTGCTGAAATTCAGAGGGTAATTAGTGAGAGAGACCTGAACTGTGCGAGGGTCAGTACTGAGAAAGTGTGCACTGTTAGAGGGAGTACTGCAATGTCAGAGGGTTAGTAGTGACGGAGTCGTGCACTGTCAGAGCGTCAGTACTGAGGGAGTGCTGCACTGTCAGAGGATCAACACTGAGAGAGTGCTGCACTGTCAGAAGATCACTACAGAGGGAGTGCTGCAATATCGGAGTGTCAGTATTGAGGGAGTGTCACACTATCAGAGGGTCAGCACTGAGGGAGTGCTGCACTTCCAAAGTGCCTGTAAGGAGGGAGTGCTGCACTGTCAGAGGGTCAGTACTGAGGGAGTACTTCACTGTCAGATGGTCAGTACTGCGGGAGTTTCACACTGTGAGAGGGTCAGTACTGAGGGAGTACTGCACTGTCAGATGGTCATTACTGCGGGAGAGTCACAGTGTCAGAGGGTCAATACTGAGGGAGTGCTGCAATGTCAGAGGATCAGTACTGAGGGAGTGCTGCTGTCAGAGTTTCAAGCACTGAGAGAGTGTCACACTGCCAAAGGGTCAGTACTGAGGGAGTACTGCACTGTCAGAAGTTCAGTACAGAGGGAGTGCTGCAATATCGGAATGTCAGTATTGAGGGAGTGTCACACTATCAGAGGGTCAGCACTGAGGGAGTGCTGCACTGCCAAAGTGCCTGTAAAGAGGGAGTGCTGCACTGTCAGAGGGTCAGTACTGAGGGAGTACTTCACTGTCTGAGGGTCAGTACTGCGGGAGTGACACACTGTCAGAGGGTCAGTACTGAGGGAGCATCACACTGTCAGAGGGTCAGTACTCAGGGAGTGCTGCACTGTCGGAGGGTCAGTACAGAGGGAGTGCTGCACTGTCAGAGGTTCAGAGGGTGTGGCATTGATTAACAGTGTTGGGGTGGGGGCTGTGTTGTAGGGGGTTGGGGACGGGGAGGTGTAGGACTGGGTTGGGGAGGGTGCGGTGTTGAATGGGGTTTGGGACTTGCTAGGGTTGGACGGGCTTGGGGGGAGTGGGAGGTGTTGGACGGGGTTTGGGGAAGGTGCAGTGTTGGACGATATTGGTGAGGGGCCGGTATTGGGCGGGGTAGGGGAGGTGACAGTGATGGACGGGTTGGGGTGAGGGGACGGTGTTGGACGGGTTTTGGGAGGAGGGGGAGGTTTTGGAGGGTTGGGGGAGGGGGCCATGTTGGACGGGTTTGGTGAGGGTGCAGTGTTGGACGGGGCTGGGGAGGGGACGTTTATACATTCTCTGTGTATCCGTGCGGGTTTCCTCCGGGTGCTCCAGTTTCCTCCCACTGCCCAAAGATGCCATGGGAAATGCAGCATTACAGGGATAGAGTAGGGGATGTGAATCTGGGTGCGATGCTGTTCAGACAGTTAGTGTGGAGCCAATGGATGGAATAGCTTGCTTTTACACTGTGGGAATTCTAAAATTGATCCAGAGAGACAAGTAATGTTCTGGGGACCTGGGCTCCAATGTTGGACAGGGGTGGATGTGGGTCCTTCCAGTCTGAAGGGGGTGGACGCAGTCTGAAGGGGGGAGTTGGGCTGCATCCTGAAATGATGAAGGTGTGAATGTTTTGTGGAGGTAATGTCTGAGGGGCTTTGCGGGTTAAACACAACAAAGTGGCGCTTTCTTAGATATTGAAGGAGCACTTGCTGAGGTATTGAGGGAGCACTTTCTGAGGAAATGAGGGAGCATTATCTGAGGTACTGAGGAAGAACTATCTGTGATATTGAGGGAGCACTTTCTGAGGTATTGAGGGCACACTATCTGAGGTATTGAGGGAGAACTATCTGAGGTATTGAGGGAGAACTATCTTAGATACTGAGAGAGATCTGAGGTAGTGAGGGAGCACTATCTGGTGGTACAGAGTGCAGAGGATAGAAAGGAACAGATGCAATTTCCTGATATTTCCTCAGAGTCCCTGAGGCACTCTGGTGTTGTGATTTGAAATGGAAGCCACTCCCCATTTCGGAAGATTCCGATCATTTTATACAATCAGTGAAAAATAACAGCAGCATGTGTCTGAAACATGGTTTGGGGAAAAACCTTCCTCAATCTATTGTCACTTGTTGCTTGGAGACGCTTTAGAAAAGCAGGCACCCAAACAGACTAATGCTGTCGGTGGAAGAGGTGGTGCACAGGAAGATCGAACAAGTCACCTGTAGCTGCTGTCTGTCCCCCTGGAGCCGTCATCATGCGAGATCAGGGTTCTTTCCTTGGAGAAATCATTTCTCCAGCAACACCTCAACCATGCCTTTACAGCTGTTTGTGTGTGTGTGTGTGTGAGAGAGAGAGAGAGAGAGAGAGAGAGAGGGAAACAGTCAGAGAGAGAGAGAGAGAGACTGTCCGTGTTTGTGCATGCGAGAGTGTGGATGCATGTGTATCTTTGTGTGCCTGTATATGTGTGCGTGAGAGAGAAAGTGCATGTTCATGTGAGATTTTGTGGCTGTGTGTATGTTTGAGGGGGTGTGTGTCGCTGTGTGCATGTGCTTGAGTGAGGGTGTATGAGAGAGAGTTTGTATGTGTGTGTGAGAGAGTGTGTCTGTGTGTATGTGAGTGAGAGTGTGTCTGTGTGTGAGAGATTATGTATGTGTGTGAGAGGGTGTGTGGCTGTGTGTATGTTTGAAGCAGTGTGTGTCTCTGTGTGCATGTGTGTGAGTGAGGGTGAATGAGAAAGAGTGTGTATGTGTGTAAGAGAGTGTGTGTGTGTGAGAGTGTGTCTGTATGTGAGAGTGTGTGTCTGTGTGTGAGAGAATGTGTCTGTGTGTCTATGTGTGTATGTGTCTGTGTGTCTATGTGTGTATATGACAGTGTGTCTTGTGTGAGAGAGAGTGTGTATGTGTGTGTGAGGGAGTGTGTGTCCATGTGTCTGCGTGAGACAGAGTGTATCTATGTGTGTTTGAGGGAGCGTTTGTCTGCGTGTGTATGTGTGTATGAGAGAGAGTGTAACTGTATGTTTATGTGTGTGAGAGGGAGAGTGTCTGTGTGTGAAAGAGTGTGTGTCAGTGTGTGTTTGTGAGAGAGTGTGTCTATGTGTGTTTGAGGGAGCGTGTGGCTGCGTGTGTATGTGTGTGAGAGAGAGTGAAACTGTGTGTTTATGTGTGTGTGTGAGATCGTGTGACTGTGTGTCTGCCTGTGTGTATGTGTGAGAGAGAGATTGTCTGTGTGTGTGTGAGAGAGAGAGAGTGTCTGTGTGCGTGAGAGTGAGTCGGTGCGTGAGAGTGTGTGTGTAAATGAGAGAGAGTGTGTGTATGTGTGTGTGAGAGAGTGTGTCTGTGTGTGTGAGAGAGTGTGTCCGTTTGTGAGTGTGTGTGTGTGTGTGTGTGTGCGTGAGAGAGGGTGTCTCTGTGTGTGTGAGAGAGAGTATGTCTGTGTGTGAGAGAGTATGTGTCTGCGTGTATGTGTGAGAGAGTGTGACGTTGTGTGTATTTGAGGGAGCATATGTCTGTGCGTGTATATGTGTGAGAGAGATAGTGTGTGCCTGTGTGTGCAAGAGCGTGTCTGTGTTTGTGTTTGAGGGAGGGTGTGTATGTGTGTTGGGGGAGTCCTTTGTGTATGTGTGTGTGAGAGTGTCTTTGTGTGTTTGAGGGAGTGTGTGTGTGTGTGTGTGTGTGTGTGTGTGTGTGTGTGTGTGTGTGTGTGTGCGCATGTAAACAGCCAATCTTATTGGGTGCTCATGAATATAAAATCCAGCTGCTGTTTCAGGTGAAGTGGTCCCTGTGTCTCCAAAGACACAAATGCTGCAAAAGTGAATTAACTGGGGGAAAGAGAGTGCTGTTCATTCCAGTGGGGATTCATCCAGTAACCCTTTCCCAAACACTAACATCCCTCTGGCAATGGAGTGACGAGTCCTGCACACAGAGCTCCAGGTACAAACCAATGTAATGTCACCATCGTCTTACCAGAGCATGGGACAGCTCCTCATGACAGAGCGGGGTCTGGTGGTGTTTTAATCAGTGGGTCACCAGGGCCCAGCTGGGGGGAGAGGTTGGGAAGGAGTGTCCTTCAGGGTAACCCCAACTGGTGTGGGAATTGAACACACGCTATTGGTTTTACTCTGCATTATAATCTAACTGTCCAGTCAGCTGAGCTAACTGACCTCACTCCAGGGGCATGTCCTGTATAAACCAATTTTATCCAGCCTGTACCTCAATAAGTGCCAGAAGCAAGGCCCCCACCCTAACCCAGAAGGGAGAGCACGGGAAGCTGATGAAGGAAACAAGCCCCTCCCATGTGGCCTTCTGAAATGGAGCTGGAGGACATGGCAGACCTGGCCTGTTGTTTGCTTCCCGAGACTGGCTTGCTCCACCTTACAGTCAGAGACTGAGGGGAATCTCGAGGAGATTTCACTTCTCACTGAGAGGCTGCAACTCCAATCCAAATCAGACTGGTTCCCTCCGAGACTCACGGAAGAGTGCAGTACTCTACAGATCAGGGCCTTGTGGAGTCATAACCTCCAGTGTGGGGGACAAGAGTTGGGAGATAGTGTTAAGAACATAAGACCATCCGGAATAGGAACAGGAGGAGACCATTCAACCCCTCGAGCCTGCCCTGCTATTTAATAGGATCGTGGATGATTCAACATTTGATTTGGGGGCTGAAACTTGGACAATACAGAGACAGAGAATCAAATTATTCTGCCATGAGGAATCATCAGACGAAAGCACACACACACAGACACACACACACACACAGACACACACACACACACACACACACACACACACACACACACACACACACACACACACACACACACACAAAATGTGGGATTCAGCCCTTCTGTGAGAACGGGGAGAGACAAAGGAGCAAAATACTAGAGAGGGATCTGATCCCAGAGATTTCACTCCTTCCCTCTCTCTCTGCAGCTCTCATGTCTATTTCTGTGTTCCCAGTTCTCTCTCCCACATCGTTCCTTCAATCCCTATCTCTCAACATCCTTCACATCTCTGTCCTGTTTACATTTCCCAGTAGATTCCCTTCCTCCTTTATCACCTCACCAGGTTCTTCAGGAATGCTTAATCATTCAGTCTTTCACAAAACTAACACCTTGCTCATCTCTCTCTGCATATGTCTGTCAGCTCTGTGGGATCTTGCTATTCCTGTCTGTATATCCTTCTAGCCACATCACAGCAGCCCCACCACCACCCCACTCTCTCAGCTCTATCCCTCTGCTGTTGCAACTCATCTCTCTCTCTCTGTCCTATATCTCTCCCTGGGATTTCTGTCTTGCTGTCTGCCTGAACTTCTCTCCCTCTCTTTCTCTCCCCATTTTCACCGTGTATGTGTGTGACATTGTATTTATCTTCCAGGAGTTTCACTCTCTCTGTGTCTGTCTCTCTTCTGCTCTCTCTCAGTTCTTCTCACTTTTTCTCCCTCCCTCTGCCTGCCTGTCTTTCTCTTGTTCTCTCCCTCCCTCTCACTGTCTGTCCATCCATCTTTCTTTCTCTCCTGTTGTTTCTCTTCCTCTTTCTCCCTGGACCCCTCTGCTCTGTCCCAGTGACTGGGGAAGGGGCATTGGGAAGACCTTGCCTCAGTGCCTGCTCTCTCTCAGGTTTTATACCAACAGTAGGGGAGGAACATGAAGTACTTTCCTGAGTGCGTCTGGAATAGAGAAAAAGAGAAAGAGAAAGGGAGAGTGACAACAAGAGAGAGAGACATGGAGAGAGTGGAGATGGAGAAAGTGGAGAGAGAGATGGGCAGTGAGAGTCAAGGAGGTGGCGTGAGAAAAGGACAGAGTGAGAGAGACAGGGAGAGAGAGAGAGTGAGAAGGACATATATGGAGGGAGAAGGACAGTGTGTGTACTTGGCGATGGTTTCAGAGTGGGATCTTGCTGTGCATTACAGCAGTCAGTCAAAAGGCGAGTTAGTATCTGCAATATTTCCTCCAGCCCAGGGGCTATGAGTCTGCATGGGAAGGGGGAGAGTGGGAGACAAGGAGAGAGTGGGACAGCCAGAGACAGGTGGAGGGTTTGATGGGGTTTTGGGGTTGGTGGAGAAAGGAGGGGCTGTTGTCAGAGAGAGATGGAGGGAGGGATAGCATGTGATGCAAAGTCTGAGACAGCGTGGAGAAGAGGTCTCCACAGGAAGGATAGTCAATGCTGCCATTCAGGGGCCAATACTGAAGATCCTGAACCGGTCCAGGATAATTTAAAGGGTGAGGGGGGATGATGGGCAGAAAGGACTCCATCTGTGATTCAAACCTTTTGTACTTCTTGGACTGGGATCTTGCTGTACATTAAAACAGTCACAGGTGAGTCAGTCAACCCAGACTCCCAGAAATTGAGGACTGCAGATGCTGGAGAGTCAGAGTTACAAAGTGAGGAGCTGGGGAAGCACAGCAGGTCAGCCAGGAGAGTCGATGGTTCAGGCCTGACCTGCTGGGCTTTTCCAGCTCCATACTTTTCCACTCATTTCCCTCTGCCCCAGGGAGTGCGGCTCACAGCAATGTTGGGGGGACAGCAAAATATTTGAGGGGCACATTGGGTAAGGTAGGTATTTGGGAGGGAAGGTATTTGGGGAAGGGAATAAATTTGGGAGGAGAGTTAAAATAAGGGGCAAATGTTTTAGGGGGGTCAAAATTGGGTGAGCACTTTCAGGTCTGAAATAAGGAAAAAGAGAAAGGGAGGGTGAGAAAAAGAGAGAGAGGTAGAGCGAGTGGGGATGGAGAAGGGGGATGAGAGAAAGATGGGGCAGAGACAGACAGTGAGAGGGAGGGTGTGAGAGAAAGGCAGATTGAGAGAAAGAGACAGACAGGGAGAGAGAAGGACAAAGAGAGAAGGGGAAGTCAGACTGAGACAAACAGGCGTTAAAGCATGGACAGACTAAAGGGGTGACACTCAGTATTCCAGTTGGTTCCAGCTCTCTCTCTCTCAATGGTTTTTCACACTCCCTCTCTCCCATGCTCCTGAAGTTTGCTCCAGCTTGTCTCGCTGTCACTCTCTCCCTCTCTCTGGATGGTGAGCTGGTCTCTGTCCCTTGCCATGTTGGTCACCTCAGAAAGCCTCCAGAAAATTCAAGAGATCAGTCTGCAGGTGATCCCTGGTTTTGTTCATTTGTGGATTGTTTCCCAGAACTTTCTATACTTCTGGCCAATTCGGAGAATCAGTTAATAGTTTGAAGCGTTGCTAATCATTTGGATGGCTTGTTCCTGTTAGTTTCTTTGTGTAGCAGGACCCAGTGCCTTCCTGTCTGGGACCTCTTTTGTTTGGTGGAGACGTTATTAGGGATATGTCTGCCCAGGGGAACTATTGCCTTTGACATTATGCTGATGGGATAACCATCTGTCTGCTGTCTGGCTTTTGTGATTTGGGAGAATAACTTGTCCAAGATACCCAGCATCTCTTGGCTGTCTATCTGTGTTTTAGCAAGGAGGCCGCAACATTTCACCCATTCCCCCTCCCCCACCCAGTCTTTTGAATAGAAAGAAGCTTATACAATGAATTACAAACCTAATTTTAAAAGCTGGTAATGTTTGTTGTCAGAGTAGCCTGATGTTTGAGCGAAAGCCATTTTGTACATTGGTAAAACCGATTGTCATATGGCTGATAAGTGATATCATAGAATCCCTACAGAGCAGAAAGAGGCCCTTCAGCCCATCGATTCCACAATGACCCTCTAAAGAGAATCTAACTCCGATCCATCCCCTGATGATATCTGTGAAACCCCACCTTTCTCATGGCTATTCCAGCTCACCTGAATATCCCTCCACACTACGGGCAATCTGTCAAAAATGCCCACCATTGAACAGTGGGAGAAAACCCATACAGATGCAGGAAGAATGTACAAACTCCACACAGACAGTCGCTCAGGAGTGAAATCAAACCCAGGTCTCTGGCGCTGTGAGGTGACAGTGCTAACCACTGAGTGACTGTGGCTCTCCTAACTGTTTCGACAAAATATATTCCGTTCTGAGAATCCATACAGAATTGTGCTGCATAACCAATATCCAGTGAGCAGAATAAATGCAAGTGAATGAGACATCCTGGCTCAAACTCCAGGAATTCCTTCCTGAAGGGCATTGTGGGTCCACCACCTGCAACAGTTCAAGTAGGCAGCTCACCACCAAAACCAGCTCCCGAGCAGCTACGGACAGGCAATCAATACTGGGCCCAGCCAGGAACACTCAAACACTGCAAATGAATGAAACTAAGGTGATCACCCGGGGATTTCCATCTACCTTCCAGTCCCTGGGGGTGTATCCAGGCATTATTCACCATGATCGTACCCATCTGTTGCAGCCTGCAATCCTAACCACTGGGATCCCGAGATATATCAAGGTGAGTGCAGTTAGGACCACAGCTTGATGTGAGAGGAGCCGAATTCTTTAGTGACAGGCGGTGGGAATGTCATGGTATGGCCTGTTCATTCACATTTACGTAAGTGTGGACTCTGTCAATGTCCCCTCTATCTCCACAGAGGGAATCATGATAACCCATCCAAATACCTTGTTTTAATATAATTCCGATACTTTCGATTTCAAAGATCCCCATCCTAACTTTGTCACTTGCGATAATTGGAATCCCTCGCACAACCCCAGTGCCCCACCGAAAGTGTCCTTACAGCTGTCATTAACCCAGCCCTTGGTGAGCTGCTGTAACTGACAGTGAGACATGTTCGTGTGGGTGTTCTCCTGGAACAATATTTACACTGTTTGTCACTAATCCGTGATGGGACTTTTCTCCAGCAGTGAGGACCGCTGCCTTCATTACATCATGGATGCCCCTCCCTCACTGTTGTCCCTCAGGGAGGGCTGAATGGCCTTGTGGACAAAGTCACATGGTGATTAATTTAATTTGTTTGTCAGCATCCAGTCCGTGTATGACAGACTGTCAGCCTGTCTCATCCAAAAATGTATCTGGGTTTGAGGCAGGATCAAACAGAGTGGCCTTTTTGGTGCTGCCCACCAGCTGGGTGGCTGGAACGGCTGTTGTGTATGGAGTAAGACCATCGGCTGTCTGACACTGGGTAACCACTGGATTCATGGAATCTGGGTCCGTCTGTGGGTCAGCGCTGGGGGCAAAAGGTTCAGTTACCTGGGAGAAAGGCAGTGGGAGACCCCATCCGTGGGAGGGTGTGGATGTGTCAGTGTGGAGTCTGTCATTATCTCCCTGGGGAGGTAGAACCCCAAAGGCACACATTATCCCATTCTGGAAGGACCCCGGGTTCCGTTGGGATTGTATTTGCTCCTGGCACCTCCTACTAGGTCCTGATGTGTGTTGTTCCGTGTTGTAGGTGTACAGGACCCATGCAGCTGCTTGGAGCTCCCTACACTGTCAATGTAACCTGAGGCTGCTTCCCCATCCCCAGAGACCCTCCTTTCACTGGATTGGGCTCTCCCCAATTGTAACTGGAGTAGTCCCATTTGGGTGAGATTTTCCTGCAACCTTCTGTCCTGCTCATTGTGTCGGAGACCGAGCTCTGTCACAGCCTGGAGTTTTCCCTGGGGTGACCGGATCCCAGCTGCCTTATCCCAGCCGGGGGTCCTCCAGGCTATCGGCAGTGGAGTGAGCTGTCCAGCTTCCTTCTCCAGTTCTCTATGAGCTTCTCACCACAGCTCCTGTGCCAGGAATCCTTCACTGCACGGCCAGGATGGCTTCCTGTGAAATTCTGCAGGACTGTTCCACATTTGTACCGGCTCGTGTTCCTATTGCTTTGGTTGCGTCGGTATTTTGGGACACCTGTGTATTTTCATAGAGTCATAGAGTTCTACAGCATGGAGACAGGCTCTTTGGCCCAAACTGGCCCATCCACACTAACCCCGTTTCCCTGCACTTGGCCCATATCCTTCCAATACGTTCCTCTCCATGTATTTGTCCAAGTGCCTTTTAAATGTTCATAAATGTATCCTCCTCGACCACTTGCACTGGTAGTTCATTCCGTAAGTGTACCACCCTCTGGGGAAAAGCATTGTCCCTCAGGTTCCCTTTTAATCCTCCCCTTTCACCTTAAACTGATGCCCTTTCATCCTTGATTCCCCAAGCCTTGGATAAAGACTGAGTGCATTCACCCTATCCATGCCTCCCATGATCTTATACACCTCTATAAGGACACCCCCTCAAGTCTCCTACGCACTAAAGAAAATGCCCTAACTTATCCAACCTCTCTCTATATCTGTCTAGTTGAGTTCCGGCAACATCCTTGTAAGTTTCTTCTGCACTCTTTCCAGTTTAATAACATCCTTCCTATAGCAAGGTGGGTAAAACTGAACACAATACTCCAAGTGCGGCCTCACCAACATCCTGCACAACAGCAACAGAACTTCCCAAATTCGATATTCCATGCCCTGACTGATGTAGGGCACAGTGTGCCAAAAACCTTCTTCACTGCCCTGTCTCCCTGAGTTCAAAGAGCCGTGCTCCAGGAATCAAAGCTCCCTCTGTCCCGCGACTCTCCTTCAGGCCCTACCATTCACCATGAAACCCCTGTCTTGATGTGACTTTCCAAAATGCAAGATCTCGCACTTGTCTGTATTAAACTCCATTTGCCATTTCTCAGCCCAATTCCCCAGCTGATCAAGGCCCTGTTGCAATTGCTGAGACCTTCCTCACTTATTTTTGTGTAATCTTCAAACTTTCTAATCATGCCTTAAACACCCGCATCCAAATCATTGATATAGATAACAAACAGCCATGGGCCTAGCAGTGACCAGCTCAGTGGCACAGTGGCTCAGTGGTTAGCACTCATGCCTCACAGCACTGTCAATCTGGGTTCAATTCCAACCTCACAGGATGGTCTGTGTGGGTTAGATCCTGTTAGGGTTAGATTTCCTACAGTATGGAAACAGGCCATTTGGCCCAACAAGTCCACACCGACCTGCTGAAGAGTAACCCACCGAGAGCCATTCTCCTTACCCAATATTTACCCTGGACGAATGCACCGAGCACTATGGACAACTAAGCACGGCCAATTCATCGACCTGTACATTTTTGGATTTTGGGAGGAAACCGGAGCTCCTAGAGGAAACCCACGCAGACATAGGGAGAATGTGCAAACTCCACACAGACAGTCACCCGAGGCTGGGGTCAAACCCGGGTCCCTGGCGCTGTGAGGCAGCAGTGCCAACCACTGAGACACCATGCCAAAACAACTGAGTTTGTATGTTCTTCCCATGTCTGCGTGGGGTTCCTCTGGGTGCTCCGGTTTCCTCCCACAGTCCAAAGATGTGCAGGTCAGGTAAATTGGCCATGCTCAATTGCCTATAGTGTTCATGGATGTGTAAGTAAGTTGCATTAGTCAGCGGTTAATGTAGACTAACAGGGTACGGGAATAGGTTTGGGTGGAATAATCTTCAGAGGGCCAGTGGACTTGTTGGGCCGAAGGGCCTGTTTCCACAGAAGAGGGATTCTATGATACTATGACCGCTGAGGCACACCACTAGTCACAGACCTCCAGTCTGACTGTTTCCCTCTGCTTCCTACCATCAAGCCAATTGTGTACTCAGTTTGCTAACGGACCCTGGATTCCATGCGATCTAACCTTCCAGAGCAAGGTACCATGTGGAACCTTATCAAAGGCCTTCCTCAAGTCTGTAGAGTCTACATGTACTGGCCTGCCCTCGTCAAACTTCCTGATCACTTCATCAAAGAACGCTGACAAATTTGTGAGGCCAAGTCTCCCACACACAAGGCTATGCTGACTACTCCCAATTAAATGTTGTATTTCCAAATGCAGAGCATCTTCTCAAGTAATTTACTTACCATGGATGTTGGGTTTACTGTTCTATAGTTCCCAGGTTTTCCTTTGCAGCCCTTCTCGAATAAGGGCACAACATTTGCTGCCCTCCAAAATCTGGGACTTCACCCGTAGGCAATGTTGATGCAAAAAGTTCAGCCAGGGACCCCACAATTTCTTCTCTCACCTCTTGCAGTGTTGTTGGATATATTTGGTCAGGTGATTTGTCCACGTTCATACATTCTAATACATAAAAATACACATAGGACAGGATTAATTATTAATACCTGCATCCCTCTCACCTGATCTGGGAGAGATGGGTCAGGAGGGGGAGATTACTTCGTTGGGTGGGGGTCAGTCAGGGAGGGGGAGATTGCAGTGTTGGGTAGGAATCAGTCAGGGAGGGGGAGATTGCAGTGTTGGGTAGGGATCAGTCAGGGAGGGGGAGATTGCAGTGTTGGGTATGGATCAGTCAGGGAGGGATTGTGTGCAGTGTTGGGGAGGGATCATTCAGTGAGGGGGAGATTGCAGTGTTTGGTAGGGATCAGTCAGGGAGGGGTTGAGTGCAGTGTTGGGTAGGGATCAGTCAGTGAGGGGGAGATTGCAGTGTTGGGTAGGGATCAGTCAGGGAGGGGTTGAGTGCAGTGTTGGGTAGGGATCACTCAGGGAGGAGGAGATTGCAGTGTTGGGTAGGGATCAGTCAGGGAGGGGTTGAGTGCAGTGTTGGGTAGGGATCACTCAGGGAGGGCGAGATTGTAGTGTTGTGTCGGGTTCGAGGGAAATCAGGAGGGCAAATAGGGGACATGAGATTGCTTTAACAAATAGGGTTAAGGAGAATCCAAAGATCTTTTACAAATGCATAAAGTCCAAAGGGTCACTGGGGAGACAATAGGGCCCTCAAAGATCAAGACAGCCTGCACGTGGAGTTGCAGGAGATTGAGAAAATACCGAACAAGTATTTCCTGTCGAGAAGGACATGGAAGATGTAGAATAGAATGATTGTTTTGGAAATAGCATTGGGGAGTAGATGATGTCATCTTGCAAAATGTCCATATTACAGAGGAGGAGGTGTTGGATCTCTTGAAATGGTTAAAGATGGATAAATCCCCAGGACCTTGTCAGGTATACTCTCGATCTCTGTGGGAAGCTAGAGAAGTGATTGCTGTGCCCTTTGCTGAAATATTTGTATCATCTATAGACACAGGTGAGGTGCCAGAAGACTGCAGGTTGGGCTAACGTGGTACCACTGTTTAAGACGGGTGGTAAGGACAAGCCAGGGAACGACAGACTGGTTCACCTGACGTCAGTCATGGTCACGTGGAAAGATGTATACATGAGGGACAGGAATTACATGTGTTTAGAAAGGCAATGTCTAATTGGGGATAGTCAGCATTGCATTGTGCGTGGGAAATCATGTTTCAAGATAGAGTTTTTTGAAGAAGTAACAAATGGATTGATGAGGGCACAGCGGTGGATGTGAGTGATATGGACTTCAGTAAAGTGTTCGAAATGTTTCCACATGGGAGATTGGAGAGCAAGGATAGATCTCATGGAATACAGGGAAAACCAGCCATTTGGATACAGAACTGGCACGAAGGTAGAAGACAGAGGATGGTTGTGGAGGGTGTTCTTTTCAGACTGGAGACCTGTGACCAGTGGAGTGCCACAAGGATCGGTGCTTTGTCCACTACTTTCCATTAATTATATAAATGATTTGAATGTAAACACAGCAGGTAGAGTTAGTAAGTTTGCAGATGACACCAAAATTGTAGTTGTCATGGACAGTGAAGAATGTTACTTCACATTACAACGGGATGGTGAACTGATGGGCCAATGGGCTGAGGGGTGGGAGATGGAGCTTAATTTAGATAAATGGGAGGTGATACATTTTGGGAAAGCAACTCTTCGCAGGACTGATACACTTAATGTTAAGGTCCCAGGGAGTGTTTCTGAACAAAGAGACCTTGGAGTGCAGGTTCATTGTTCCTTGAAAGGAGAATTGTGGGTCGATAGGATCGTGAAGAAGGTGCTTGGTTTGCTTGTGATTACGAATCACTACATTGAGTAGAGGAGTTGGGAGGTCATGTTGTGGCTGTACAGGACATTGGATAAGCCAGTTTTGGAATATTGCGTGCAATTCTAGTCTCCTCCCTATCGGAATGATGTTGTGGAAATTGAAAGGGTTCAGAAAAGATTTTCAAAGACGCTGACAGGATTGGAGGATTTGAGTGAAAGGGAGAGGTTAAATGGGCTGGGGACGTTTTCCCTGGAATGTCTGAGGCTGAGGGGTAACCCATATGGAGGTTTATAAAACCATGAGAGGCATGGATAGGATTAACAGACACAGTCTTTTCCCTGGGGTGGGGGTAGTCCAGAACTGGAGGGCCTAGGTTCAGGATGAGAGGGGAAAGATATAAAAGGAACCTAAGGGACAACGTTTTGACGTGAAGGGTGTTGCGTGTATGGAATGACCTGCCAGATGAAGTGGTGGAGACTGGTACAATTACTTCATTTAAAAGGCATCTGGATGGGTATACGAACAGGAAGGGCTGAGAGGGATTTGGGCCAAGTGCTGGCAAATGTGACGAGATTATGTTAGGATATGTGGATGGTGTGGATGAGTTGGACCGAAGGCCCTGTTTCTGTGCTGTACATCTCTATGACTGTAAATGTTTTGTACTGTCCATTTCCAACCATACACTTCACTGTTTCCCCTGTTTGCTTTGGTCAGTTCTCCTCTCAAACACATGTCAATGGATTTGGTTGTGATTGTTGGATGTGCTTTATGGTCACTTTAAAAATCCATTATCTCACTGAATTCCACTACACTACAATTTCCCAGAGGATATCTCAGTGTGACATTACTCCTTCCCTCAGCGTCATCACCCAACGGTCGATCTGAGATAGTCACGTCCCTGGCCATTTGCACAACGTGTTATTCAAAGAAACACTGACACAAACATTCAAAGAGGAGTTCGGAGAACATCACTTTTGCCGATGTGACTGCCCCAGATTATACAAAGACTGAAGTCACCCAGAATTATCACAGTGCCTTTGCCGTTCACAGGAATACATTGGAATGTGTAACAGGTCTGAGCAATGAAATCCTGTAAGGCAGCCTCTAAACTGTTCTCCTGCTTGTGTTTTTGACACGTGTTACCCAGAATCTGCATTCAGACTGATTCAGCTTCATCATCTGAGGCCAAATGCTTTCTCTGTAATGCCTTTGTTACACATTACTGTCAGGGTTACCCATCCTGCACTCCCTGACACCCCTCAAGGAGGTGTACAATGGAATATTCATGTTCCACCTTTTGTTCACCCTGTCACCACTAAATCTCATTTATCTCTGTGCCATAGTCCATCCACCTTATTGCAGAGACTTTATCCAGTCCAAAAAAGAACATTACAATTGACTCTTTCCACAATGTCTTGTCACAGTCCAATTCACTGATGTACAGTTTCAGTTAAACTCTGTCTCTTCCTGTTCCTTTCTGCTTGTCTTCAGCTCCATTGCCATTTCTCTTTGGATTTGGAAAGCTCCTTTCACCTGAATCCTCTGCATCCTATCTGTCAGCTTAAAGTCCTGCACATAAGCCTACCGACATGATTGGCCAGGACACTGCTCCCAGGGGTGGGGTAGTCCAGAACTGAAGGGCCTAGGTTCAGGATGAGAGGGGAAAGATATAAAAGGAACCTAAGGGACATTTCCCAGCAGTGTTATGTTTAATTCACTCATGGGATGTTGCTGTCTCTGGCTGGCCAACATCGCATGCCCACCCTGAGCTGCCCTTGAGCTGAGTGCCTTTCTGGATGATGACAGAGAGCAGTTTAGAGTCAACTCCATCGCTCTGGGTCTGGATCATGTGTAGGCCAGACACGCTGCCTATAACAGATTTCCTTCCTAAAAGGATATTAAGCAGTTAGATGGGTTATACTGGACACCGGCATTAACATCTGGATGAACACTTGAGTAAAAATAGCACGAGGCCATCACCTGTCCCACTCATAGCTCACCCGTCAGTGAGTACTGATCCCCGTGCACCATGAATCACAACCCTTTCATCATGACCATTGTGTGATCCTGATACCTTCCAGCACTCTGGTAATATCACTCAGTATCTCTCCATGTAGTATCCCTCACTGTGTGGGTCTAATTGCTGCCTCTGTCAGTGTCTCTCACTCTTGCAGCTACTCCAGATCCTGAGCCAATGGAATTCCCCATTCCAGAGAGACACAGCAGCACAGGCCAGGGATGGAGACAGGGATTTTCCAGATCCTCCATGTGTAAACCTCACTGCAACAGTCTAACTTCCCATTCTGTCTATTTCTCTGTCTCCTGCAGGTAATCAGGATGTTCTGTCTCAGCCGAATTCCTAACTCCTGTCTCGTCCTTTACCGCATCAAAGACCCTTGGTCAGCCAGAGAGAAATGGAGAGGGAGGTCTGGAGCCTTCAGTAAATCCTGCAGCCGGCAAGATCACTCACAGTAAACAGCACAGAGCGGCTTCGTGACCTTCTGTATTCAGACCTGGAAGACAGGACATGGCCACAGAGCTGGGTAAGGAACAGCTACATTCTAAACTTCATTCCCACCATCTTGTACGGGTCCTGTTCTTACCTCTGCTGGACTGGTCCTCCCTGAGACATCTATCTCTCTCTCAGACTCTCTGTCTCTTTTTCTCGATCCCCTCTCTCACTCCCTCACTATCTATCTCTCACTGTCTCACTCTCATTCTCTCTCTCAGCCCCTCTCTCACCTTCTCTTTCTATCTCTCTTCCCCTCACACACTCTCTCTCTCACCCACTCACTCACTCTCCACCTCATCCCTCTCTCTCACCTGACTCTCTCTCCCCCCTCGCGTGCCTCTCACTCATGTCCCTCTCTCTCTAGCTCACCTTGTATCTTTCCCTATCTCGCTCTCCCCGTCTTTCTATCTTTCTCTCTCTCTCTCTTTCTCTTTCTTGTCCCCTTATCGCGCACTCTCTCTCGATCTCTCAGATTCTCTCTCATTTCCGTCCCCTCACTCACTCACTCACACTTGCACCTCTCTCTGTCTGTCTCTCGCTCACCCACTCTCCCGCCCGTCTCTCTTGCTCACACCTCGCTGTCCCCATCTCTCACCCTTCACTCTCTCTGTCCACTCTCTCTCATTTTCTCCCCCATCTCTACCCCCTCTCTGGCCCATTTCTCCCCCCCACTCTCTCCCCCTCCCCTCACTCTCCCCCTATCGACCCACTCTCTCGACCCCCCTCTCTCAGCCCTCTTCTCTCGACCCCCTCATTGTCCCCCCTCTCTCGACACACCTCTCACAACCGGTCCCTTCGAAAGCCCTCACTCGACTCCCCCCTCTCGACCCACTCTCTCGACCCCTGCACTCGACCCCTTTCTGTCCCGTTCTCTCTCTCTCTAATCCATCTCTCTCTAACCCCTCTCTCTCCCCTATCTTTCCCCTTCTCTTTCCCCTTTTCTCTCCCCTTCTCTCTCCCCTATCTCACCCCAATCTCTCCCCCAATCTCTCCCCCTTATCTCGCTCCTTATCTTTCCCTCTCTCTCTGCCCCTCTCTCTTCCCTCGCTCTTTCTTCTTCCTCTCTTTCTTTCCCCCACCTCTCTCTCCCCACCTCTCTCTCACGTACCTCTCTATCTCCCTCACCTCTCTCTCTCACCACCTCTCTCTCCCCTCTCTCTCCCCTCTCTCCCATTCCCTCTTTCCCCCTCACTCTCTCCCTCACTCTCTCCCACTCCCCGTCCCCCTCTCTCGCCCCCCCGCCCCCTTCTCTCTCCACCCTCTCTCTTTATCCTTCTCAATACTCACCTCTCTCTACCCCTGTCTCTCTACCCACCGTTTCTCTCCCCTCTCTCTCTCCACTCTCTCTCCCCTCTCCATCTTCCCTCTCACCTCTCTCCGTCTCTTCTATCTCCATCTCCCCCCTTCCCCACTCTCTCCCCCACTCTCTGTCTTCCCCCTCTGTCTTCCCCCCCTTTCTGCCACCCCTCTCTCCCCACGCTCTGTCTCTCGCTCTCCCCTCGCTATCGCCCTCTCTCTCTCCCTCTCTCTTTTCCCATCTCTTGCCTCCTCTCTTGCCTCACTCTCACCTTTCTCTTTCTCCCCCTCTCTCTCCCCCTCTCTCTCCCCCACTCTCTCCCCACTCCTTGTTCTACCCCTCTCTCTCTCCCCCCTCCCTCTCTCCCCCTCCCTCTCTCCCCTT